>NW_019396492.1:0-22004 GCF_000591075.1 Eurytemora carolleeae
GGAGTACAAAGGGAATTGCGGGCTGAAAATTTGGTTTGGCTGTCTCCGAGAGGAGATTCAAGTTGAAGACGACATTTTGCAGAGGTCTTAAATTAATGGTTAACAGCTCTTTACAGAGAAATCTAGGATTTCCAAAGACATTGAAAAATCATTTTGCGAAAATTTCCCAGTGTTCGCGGAATACCTCGTAAATCTGTTTCGCGAAAAAAAAATCGGAAATTTCACAAAAAATGCAAAAATTTTGCATTTTTAGCAAATAGCAGAAAACCATCAAATGGCAACAATCATTTTTCAGTTATAAAAAACAGGAATGAATCAATTAATTTTAAATGACAAAGGTTAAAAGGGTATTATACCCAAGGAGTATGGAATAGAAGGGAGTTATAAATTTCGCGGCCCGCCCTACCATGTGATTTAATATTAATTTTAGATTTTCTATGAAATGTTGTTCCAGGGCCCAAAAGGTGATAAAGCACAAATATGTGAAGTACACCTGCAGTATGGAATTGGAAACAGTACAACAAAATGGCCGTTTTACACTTTCTTCTAGTAAATTCCACTCTAATATATATTCTATTCTCTTTGACAAATACCCCATATACAATAATCTATTCTGAATATTTCTTATTCAAACGAGCTACCGTCTGCAAAGCAATTGTATAAATCATATGGTAGGGCGGGCCAGGTCATTGAAAGGACATTGAAATAACACCAACAGACTATAACGTTGTTTTTACATTAGTTGTTTTAGACCCTAAACTGTTCAAAAATTTCTTTAATCTCTGAAAGATAAATTGATTAAGAAAATGTGGGTTTTAAAAACCAATTAATTAAAATTAAATTAGAATAAATTTTAAGAATTATCTTATATTAAAGGGGATGTACACGGAATTTTCAGTGTCCCTCCAATTAAAGAGGGTTGAGCCCATGCTCACTGCAGACTAGTCGGAAGGAGGTGCAACTTTGGGGCCTCGTCGTATTTGACATTTCACATAAGCATGAAAAAAACGTACAATACAGCGCAATAAAAATTAACCCTATTTAGATTTTCACAACATATATTTAAATCATATTGTTATGCTTAAAAACTAGATTGGATGAACTTATTAATATCTGAAAATTAAAATCATTTTTTGAAATATCATAATTTTAATTAACATTATGCTTTTCAATTCTATTCAAAGAAATCATAATAATTTTCTTCTGTTTACAAGAATATCATTATTATTTCGTTTGTAAAGGGAGTCAGGGAGGTCCAATAAGGATGGGAAACTTGGCGACTTTAAAGTCGTCTTTTTTTTTGGGGGGGGGGGGGCCCAGTATACCCACTTGGATGCGACTTCGAAAACGTCTGTATGGAATTTACATTGTATATTACTTATTTTGTTCTCTGTAAAATCATTAACATGTTGAGCTAATTTCATTAGAGCAGAAGACTTAGGAATCATTCTATTGAGTTCAGATTGTCTTTAGTGTCATCCTTTGTGAGTAACCAGAGTTGGGAACTTTAGAATGGATAAAATTTAATCCTGACTTCTTGATCCAAATATCCACTGTGGAAACTTTTAATTTTTGTCCTGATCCACTCTTTTTCTCTCTCCGTGGATATCCGTTAATGGTTTTCTCCAATGAGAATATTTCTGTTCTCTCATTGGTTGCCCGCTTTTCTCTGATTGGCTGCTACAGTTTCTCAGATGATTAAACATTAATTTAAATTTTATCGTTTTTCATACATTTTTAAGATAATCTTGCAAGGTATCCATCCTTTTCAACATCCATCCTTAACCTGTACTATCTATAGAAACAAGCTGTCATGGCAAGCTGTCATAGAGAGAGAGAATTAAAGAAATATTATCCGGTATTCGCGCATTCTTAGGAGTTTTATCTATCCCCCCCTCCGCCAAGATAAACCCCATGCCTAAATAATATAACTGCCGCGATATTAAAGAGAGAGAGAAGGGGGGGCTGTGGCCACAACTTTTTAAACTCTTTCTAGCTCCTGAGCCCGTTCTCTTAATGGAAATTGTTGGTTTAGTTCAAGTGCTTTGGGGGACGAAATGTTGGCCGCTAGAAGTCTCATGCTTATCTGATATAGATATTTCTCTGTACATTTGACGACCAATATACAGGGTGTCCCAATAAACATGGGAATTCAGTGACGAATTTGATATCGTCTTTTTAAATAAGTTTATAATTTAGTATAGTAATACCTATTGAGAAAGTTGTAATTTGTAAGAGTTTCGTCTGCTATGTTCACATTTTGTTTGTTTATGTTTTGACTGCATACGGTTGTTCTTAGTAAAGCAAGAAAATTGCAGTATACAAACAGAGTAAACTTGTCCGTCTTCACTGTTCATCTTGTAGAGATATTATAGACACATCTTTACAGTCTTTTACCCTTTTCTTAAAATAAACTCTAGCAGACATAATAATATTATGGGTTTTGAAGTTAGGTATTACATTGCTAATTCATAACAAAGACGATATCGAATGAGTCACTGAATTCCCATGTTTTTTGGGATACCCTGTAGGAGACGTCAAGTTGTCGACAAATGTAGTTAATGGAAGGGACAGCCACTGAAACTTGATATGAAGAGATATTTAAAGGATTCAAGAAAAAATCTAGAGAATTTATTCATTACGAGATAATTTTCAAATGGCGGCCCTGATTTTTTTATATAAAAATTAACATTAGTTTAATTAGCTTTCTTAGAAAATATTGGAAGCAGGCGCCACACACATTGCACCATATATTTACATCAGAAGATTTACAACATTTTTATTTCAAGATTGTGCGCAAAATATATATTTCAATAAAGTGCACAAAATGTATATTTCAATAAAGTGCACAAAATATATTTCAAAAGGGTGCACACTGCACGACATATATTTCTTCAATAAAATTTAACAAATGACAAGAGTGTAAATTTTCAACATTAGAATTAATAAATTAACTAAAATAATCAACCTGAGTCTAAAACTAAAGAACGAAAAGTTTTGACTTAAATTTTAAGTTCATGGTTAAATGCCACTTCTGACTTAATTTAAACCCGAACTTTAACCGTGAGGTTAAATATTTAAACCTGTGGTTAAATATTTAACTCGCCGAAATTTTGAAATCAAACAAGCAGATGAGAACTTCAGAATTGGATACCCTTAATCCTGATGGCTAAATCTGAATATCCAATCTCTCCTGCTTAATCCACTCTTTTCCTATCGTTTTAGATATCCATACCCTACAGGCCTACATATCATTACCGGATTTTAAACAATGAGTGCTCTCTTATTAAAAGGCGAGCAAAAACACAAAAATACCGGCTTCGGATTGGCTGTTTGGGATTCTGCATACGCCACTCTATTGGTTGAATTTTATACACTTTTCCGGATAACAACCTCAGATTAAATTAATCTTGAGATTAATAAAAAGAGGAAATCAAACTTTGATCTCAATATCCACAATTCTGAAGTTTAAAGCTCAAAGGAGAAAAAAATGTCAACAATTGTCGATTACATTAGAAAACTGTATAAAAATAACAGATCATCTAAGCCAGGCCACACTTGAGCCGATTATATTCTTAACATGGCCGCATTTTGAGGAATAAAAAAGTTTGCATTTAGAGGGGGCTCTCATGAGAGAACGATAAATGTAGCTCAAATGAGGAATTGAAGTGACTAAGAACCTGCAATCCCTCCCTCAGCTAGAGCTTCAACAATGTTGGATCAACATGAACCCGAGTCAAAAGGGTTACCAACAAAGAATGAGACTTTGAAGACGACCTAAAACTTAAAAAATATAAAGAAATTATTGTTGTCCTTAAACTGTGAAATAAAACTAGCCTTTAAAAGAGAGTACAACAGAACAGGTGCAAGAATGCAAGTAAAAACTAATAAGACAATATATTCCGTACAGGCGTCTAAAAAATCTAATTTTTAGTGGGTAACCGACGACCGTGTACGTTTACCAAATACAACAATTAATTCATAAGATTCTACGAAACTTGTGGGGACAACAAAATACAGAAGTTTGGTCCGAACATGTTGTAAAAATACATAAAGTGCTCGCAATAGAAAGTGAGCTGATTTTTGGGTTTTTGATAAATTCGAGCTTTTTGGTCTTCAGTTAGTACTTGAGTCTTGAGATATTTTTTTGGGCAAATTCGGTAAACATCTTCCCGCTTGAATCCGGATCCAGATCCAGGACGCCAAAATGTTACAAATTCAATTGATCCGGATCCTAGGCACTGTAAAAAAGGGAGAGAGTGCAATGAAGAATAAGTTTAACTGAAAATACCAATTTAAACTTACTATCCCTAAATAAATTGCTTAAATTAAATCAATAAAACCCGCAAATCTTCAATATTTATTCCAAAATACCAATTAGTTTGGAAAAATATCCAAAAATGTTGAAAAAGGAATTACTCCTGAACCTGAATAGTTCGAAAAAAATATTTTATTTGACCCCCTGACCCACGCCAGCGGCCGGCCAACTCCCGTCCTCGAAGCTTCAAACTTCGCCGCTCCGTGCGACGCGGGCGAACAATGCCGTTCGGTTTGGTTTGGACGGAAATGCTTTCTACTTGTGAGGTTTCTTCGGTCAATGGCACCCCCGTCAGAGGACGCAGGCCCCGGTACTGTTTCCGGTTTAGCTTTGCGGATGGCAAACTTTTGGTTTTAGGGGCATGAACATTGGCTGTTGGAATTTCAGAATTTATTTCCGGTTCCTTCCAGAATTTTCTAGATTCTTCTATACAAAACTTGTGCTTTCTCTTCTTCAGTCTAAAAACATGGAAAAGTTAGAAATATTGTTCTGAGAGTTCTCATATTTAAAAGCTATTTAGTAAAAATCCATTCCCAATTATCCCCCCACGCTCATTAGAAGCAGCAAATGCCAAGGCAGAGTGTGATTTACGTTGTGTTCAATGCCCCGGAAAATTCCAAAACAGAGAGAGGGGAATTGAATTTTAAGACAGGGTTGACTTTGAAGTGTCCCAACGCCCTAAGCTTACAGTTTACTGCTCTATCTTACTTATGCTTTTCTGTAGCCCTTTACTATGTACATTTTAGCACTATAAAGCACTTGTTGTTAGCTTTAAATTTTTAGAAGTAATTGGCAAAATTCTCAACAATTTTTGCTTGAGAGCGAAAGACCATTAAATCGCAGTGGCAGTGGTGCACACTAAATGCGATAATTCCTGAGGCATTCCGCTGGAAAAATGGAGTGATTCAGCGAAACTTTCCTAATACGCCACTCCTACAAACCCTTATCCACATCTCCACTCTCCTTTACCTACCATCTAATCTCTCACAAGCAGCGAAATGAGACTCTAAGACATTTCTCTGTTGGATCCTACAACAAAATTACCTCTGAGAGGGTCACTTAATTATCCTTCTTTGAATAGCAACCCTCCTTGATCAGGAAAGTAAAAATGTGCGGTTCATAGCAGAGAAGCTATTGCTCACTCGCTGTAAATAGAAACTAACTTGAAGTACTAGAAGTGGTGACCTAGCCAATGCAAGTGGGCAGAATGTACAGAGCTGAGGCTGCAATTACAATTAAGCAAAACAAAACAAAAACGGCGAGGGGGACATCTATACATCGAAAGAATGATCGTGCACTGTGATCGTGCAAAGACAGCGACTCGCAAACATTCGTTCAAATGCCATTATTGGTCGGGCAAAGGGAGTCAAGAAACAGAGAAACTGCGGACATGCAGATAGAGAAAGGAGAATAAAGATCGTTGATGGCTCGTACCATTTTATTTTATAAAAATTATAAAAAACATTGTTAAATAATAGAGGACATTTGATTAGAAGCATAGGGGTGATTATTTGATTTGATTTGATTAAATTTGATTAGAAACAGAGGGAGGGGGTGTACTATACATATACAGTAAGTTGAAATTGCAAACCGGAAACCGGTTTTTTTGAAATTTTAGGTTGAGCAAAAAATATTTCTTCAAATACATTAGTTATAATTGAAGACAATCCGAAGAGAAGACAATCCGAAAAAAGCTTCGCCGCAGAATTTCGATATGTCTTAAACACTGAATCCACAAATTCTAAAATCAGCAAAATCTGTTAATAATTTAAAAAATTAGAGGCAAA
Source organism: Eurytemora carolleeae (assembly GCF_000591075.1). NCBI lineage: Eukaryota > Metazoa > Arthropoda > Copepoda > Calanoida > Temoridae > Eurytemora > Eurytemora carolleeae. The sequence continues at coordinate 6,106 of NW_019396492.1, forward strand.
AAACTGATATTTAAGACAAATAAATGGCAGATTTCAAAAAATCAGTTTTTTTGGTCAAACATTAAACTTTTTAAAAAATATTGAAACAAAAATATAAGGACAGTATTCACGGCTACAGAAAACTCTTTGTATACCAAATTTGATGTGTTCTAAACTTACTAGTGACTTATAGGTTTTTAAATTGCTAAATATCAATTGTGGTCACGGTTTTCAGACCCAAAAGCCTGAAATTCCGCAAAAACTCTTGTCATTATGAGCACATGACATCTACGATGGAAGGTTGGGGGGAGGGTCAATTCTGAAAAGAGTAAAAAATCAATCACCCTTTGTATATAGTGCTGTTCCAAATAAACCAGAATAATTTATAAATTGAAGACTTGAAAAACCTAGAAATTGCAACTTAATTTTTGCCTTTATCATATACGAAACAATGTTCTCAGAATAGCCGTAGTCCCGGTATCTCCAAAATGTGGTCAGCCTAAATGTTATATATTTCCTTAAAAATTCATGAGCCCCAGTTTATTAGACAAAATTTAGGGGTTATTTCACTGATTCAAGTTTTATTGGTTGAGATGTATAAATTATGCCAGTTCTTTCAATCATTTACATTTCTTTGTGATAATCTCCGCAAAAATTCATTTATTCATCCGAAATTAAGCAAATTGATTTTTTGAAAACTTAGTCTTCCGTACATACCTAATTTAAATATAATTTTTTCTTGTTTTCCTCCCACTGCAGTGAAATAAATACGATTAAAGGGAAATCTGATAATACCGCTTTAAAATATTTTTTTCCCTCAAAATATAAATATCTATATTCTTTATATTATCACATTAATATAGTTAATGTAAAAACATTATTCTATTATTTTATTATATTATTGTGTTATTATAATATTGAAATATTGTAATATTGTATCATTATATATTTATATATATCCTCTAGGTTAAATTTGTTCTAACTTTAATCTCTTAAATATGATTTCAAACTAAAGTTAAATCAAGAGATTGTTGTTGCTTACAGATAAGTTTCTGATATTTGGATAAAAAGAGTACTACTCTCATTTCGCGAAAAATAAAAACTTTTAAAACAAAAATTTTAACAGTTTGTCAACAATATTGCTTAAAAAAATCTACTAATTTTCAATTTTCAAGAAAAAACAAAAGCTTCAAATTAATAATCATGGGAAAAAAATTTCCTGCTAAATAAGAAGGAAAGCAAAATATTAGAAACAAAATTGAAAACTTTGATATTGAAAAAAGAAAAAGAAGTATGATTGTACCTAGTTCTCCACCTAGTGAGGTCTTCTAATTGGAGTTTTCTGTTACATAATATATTCCTAGCCTGTCTCAATCTTTCACTGCACCCTACAAAATAAAAATATTAATCCACTGCACCCTAAAATATCAAAATATTAGTCCGATGCACCCTATAATGTCAATTTATTCATCCACTGCACACCTAAAATATCAATATACTAATCCACTGCACCCTACAATATCAATATATTAATCCACTGCACCCTATAACAATATTAGTTTTGTGAACAGTTGTATAAATGGGATTTAATCTAGCTAAGTTAATTTTGTGAACAGTTTTATAAATGGGATAGAATCTAGCTTATTTAATTTTGTGAACAGTTTTATAAATGGGATAGAATCTAGCTTAGTTAATTTTGTGAACAGTTTTATAAATGGGAGAGAATTTAGCTTAGTTAATTTTGTGAACAGTTTTATAAATGGGATAGAATCTAGCTTAGTTAATTTTGTGAACAGTTTTATAAATGAAATAGAATTTAGTTTAGTTAATTTTGTGAACAGTTTTATAAATGGAATAGAATTTAGTTTAGTTGATTTTGTGAACAGTTTTATAAATGGGATAGAATCTAGCTTAGTTAATTTTGTGAACAGTTTTATAAATGGAATAGAATCTAGCTTAGTTAATTTTGTGAACAGTTTTATAAATGGAATAGAATTTAGCTTAGTTGAATTTGTGAACAGTTTTATAAATGGGATAGAATCTAGCTTAGTTAATTTTGAGAACAGTTTTATAAATGGAATAATATTTAGTTTAGTTAATTTTGTGAACAGTTATATAAATGGGATAGAATTTAGCTTAGTTGATTTTGTGAACAATTTTATAAATGGGATAGAATTTAGCTTAGTTAATTTTGTGAACAGTTTTATAAATGGGATAGAATTTAGCTCTCATGATGGAACGGAATCTAATTTAGTTGAGAAGCTGTGAAAGTCAAGAAATCCTTTAATAACAAGAAATTGACCACGGGTTTCATGTTTGCTCAGAATCTGTCAAATAGGCGGATTTTACAGAAAATTCTTGCAAAATGAAGACATCTTAACTAGGACATATCATGGCCAATTTCGTGGTAGTCTTTATTGTACAGATTTAAATCGCCTCTGTATTTGTAAACGTTAGGCACAGGCTTCAGGGAGGGTCTTAACTAAACTTTTTTCAATTCTGGTAATCTTTTGTCTGTATATATGTTTAGTGCGACAGAATAGGCCATTTTATCAATAGATTAGCCATCAGAAAAACTTATCCTTTTCTTCCTACTGGGTGTTAATTTGACGACCTCAATATCCTTAACCAAGAAGATTACCCCCTGGACAACATCATTTATAGTGCAGAAGTAGATTAAAGTTGGCAGAGAAGATTGGAAATCCTTAAACTTTGTATTTTCCTCTCTCCCTTAGTATGAAAACTCTATAATCCTCAAACCAGGGGGAGAAAATACATCTGGGGCCAGAAATTCACCCCTGTCATTACATTTTTGAAAAGTAACTGTAAGATTTCGATACAAATATTAAAAACCAGTAATTTTGAAATGGTTAACTAGCGAAAATCTAGAAAAAAAGGAACAGAAAATTAAAAAGAACGAAAATGATTGGTTGTAAATTACCGGCGACTTAAATGAAGGTGGGTGGAGTTGGATTAGGCATAGTTATAATGGGGAGCAGATTTAAATCCGTTAACTGTAAAAAACGTCACAGTGAAACTAGCTAGGTTTCCTCTTTCTAGGCGTCGTAAATAACAACTAGGTTTCCTATTAGTAAGTTTTCAAAGCATTAAACATTAACATTTTCCGCCTTCGCGCATTTCTTAAATATTAATTTGCGGATTACCAGAGCAAAGAACAAAAATAAATCCCTTGATCTTGATATATAGCCAATAAGCTATTCATAATTCAAGCATAAAACGTATTACTCTCTGGAAAATTCAAACAGTGTTTAAACATAACTTAGAATTGTCGTAGGAGGCTGATTTATTGCATGCAAACTCAGAATTATGTATATTACATGCATTTTTTGGTTTTGAAGGAATCTGAGCAAAAGTGCGCATGCGCGCGCGCGTGCTTTTTGTGAAAAAATGCGACTTTTTGACAGTGAATCAATGTTAACTTCATTAATTGCACTTGAAAATTTTTCCTGACACTCTTGAAACAAATATGCGCTAAAAAAATTCAACCCCAAAGGCTTAAATGTCCGCGCACGCGCGCAATAAAAGAAAATATCTTTGAACACTTATGTGCTAAGTTTGGCCCAAGTTAGAATAACAGTTGCATGTGATACATCAAACTATAGCAAAATTGGGACAAGGAATTCATTTCCGAGGTCAAATTGAACATTGGAGCATTCTGACCGGCGCGCTAGTAGCCAACCAATACATTATGGGTCATCTTAGTACATTTTTATATGTTGTACGTCGATTTTTAGGTAATTTGGCATGAGAAATTCATTTCTCAGGTCAAAATAAATATTAGAGGAATACATCTACGTGGAGTAAATCACAAGCATATCATTCTGATTATGTGGGTTATCCTACCAAATTCCAGGACATACCAGAAGTCATCTTCAAATTTACAAATTTACAAGTTGTACCAGCCTCATATATTTAATCTTTTCTTTACATACTTCTAGATTCGACCAATTTGAAGATAACTTCTGGTATGTCCTGGAATTTGGTAGGGTAACCCACACTATCAGAAGGCTATGCTTGTGATTTACTCCACGTAGATGGATTCCTCTGGTCTAATACCTGATATACAACCTGAACAAACATTAGGAAAATGATTCATTTCTAACATCATTCTTCTTCTTGTTCTTAAAAATTATTATAATGAAACTGACAGCTACTGGCGCGCCGGTCAGAGTGCTCTTATATTTATTTTGACTCAGAAATGAATTCCTCATGCCAAATTACCTATAACTCGACATGCAACATGTAAAAAATGTACTAATATGACCCATAATGTAATGGTTGGCTACTAGCGTAGATTCCTTCAAAACCAAAAAATGCACGTAATATACATAATTCTGAGTTTGCATGCAAAAAATCAGCCTCCTACGACAATTCTAAGTTATGTTTAAACACTGTTTAAATTTTCCGGAGAGTAATACGTTTTGTGGCCCCCCCCCCTTTTATAAAAAATGTTAGTAAAATAGCTTCCTGTTTCATATTTTGATTTTTCTTGTAATTTTGAAGTTAATGTTTTTTTTAAATTAAACATTAAACTAAGAAATTTCTTAAAATTCTCTGACCAGCAAAGTTATAAAGTTATTAAAACAACATTAGCTCAATGTTGTTTTAATAATTTAGATGAAAGTTTTTCTTTTTTACTTCTGAGGAAATTGTCCTGAGAGGGGGCTTGACATTTTTCTTTCCAGAGGGGGGGGGCTCAGCACCCATTAGAGACTGAACACACCCTTTAAACCATAGACCGATCCAGGGGGGAGGGGACTCAGCCCCCATATAACCCCCCTCTAGCGAGCTTGACTTCAAAATATCAATTTATCCATCTATGTAACTATCCAGATACCTAAACCTAAACTATATCAAACTAAAAGACCATATATCCATATATTGTTTCTATTTGTATAAGTATAACATTTTTTTATTCAATGGAAACATAAAAGAGAGGACGAAAACTGACCTAAATGAAACGGATTGTTTCTGCCGCCGTAAAATTGTTTTGCTGGTATCAAAGAATCCAATAATCTAGCATCCTCTCCTGGCTTTAGTTCTGGATTTATACCATTCACTAAGCTCTCCGCCACACACCCGTTAATATCTGCCTTCAGACCATTACTCTCCACCGAACCAGCATTAGTGCTGAATTTTGGACTCTCTTTTCCCGCCTGCAGCCACACCTTTTCTTCTGTTAAACGTTCCCTTTCCTCCCTCCATCTTGATTTCTGTTCTTTAAAGCGCATTTTCGCGGATATTAAATCCTTTTCATTTTTATTTTCTCCCTGCTCGCATTTTTCTCTCTTGCGATATTTTCTTTTGGGACATTTTTCTAAAATCACTGCGTCAATCTCCTCTTTCCTAGGTGGCACAATTGACGCGAATTTGACGCACACCTTGGGGAATCCTTTCTCGTGGAGTTCTCTAGCAATCTGGAAAGGAAGGGGTCGAACTACTTCAAGAGGTTTCTCTAGGAGCGGGGAGTGAAGCTCACGCTTTAAAACAGATTGCTTTAAACTTTTCCTTTCTCGAGTTCCGTTCGATGGAACTTTTCCTCTCCTGCTTCTTTCCGAGTTCCTGGTAGGCTGACCCCTTTCCAAGTTCCTGGTAGGCTGACCCCTTTCCGAGTTCTTGGTAGGCTGGGCCCTTTCCGAGTTCCTGGTAGGCTGGGCCCTTTCCGAGTTCCTGGTAGGCTGACCCCTTTCCGAGTTCCTGGTAGGCTGGGCCCTTTCCGAGTTCCTGGTAGGCTGACCCCTTTCCGAGTTCCTGGTAAGCTGACCAGATCTAGCAGTTGTATGTCGTCCTTGTTTCCTTGAGATCTGATGACTAGCTTTAGTAGGTTTTTTGGATTTAATGCAAAGATTAACTGTTTTATTTGGATGGACATGTTTTTGGTATAATTTAGGATTCTTTGTACTTCCAGGAGTTATTGGAGGAGTTGGAGGTGTTGAAGGAGCTGGAGGGGATAATGAAGGAGCTGAAGAGAAGGATGAAGGAGTCTGAGAGGTAACAGGATTGATATTTGAAGGTAAACATATGATCTGGGTCGACTCAACATCAGGGAATTGAAGGACATCCTCCAGAACTGTTCTCTCACTAAATATTAATTGATTAAAATATGTCGAGGCAGGGGAAGGGAGGGGGGGGGGGAGGAAACCCCCAAGAAATGGTCTTATTTTCTCATCTTACCCTCCTCTCCCAATAAAGAAATCGTGTATTTGCCCGTTTCGACCCCTCCACATATAAACCAGAGCTGCAACTTTAGAATTTTGGATATTGAGATTAATGCTTGATCCTCTCTTTTTCTTAATATCGAGACTAACCTAATCTTGTACTTGTATCCTGAAAAGTGTATAAAATTCAACCAATCAGAGTCGCATATATGAAGCAATTTAAGATTATATACAGATACAGGAGAGACCCCCGAAATTAAACAAACAGGTTTTTGATTTTTCTCTAATATATCCAAGAAAGAACAGTTTAAGAAGAAAATCAAGAGTATGTCCATTGGATACTCAGATTAAGTAAGTGGGATTAAGGATATCTCATTCTTAAGTTTTCAGCTCAGGGAAGCTTCCCCCTAGTTGCAACTTTGGTTCTTTGAAAGCTTGAGAAAAATAAAATAGAACGAAAATAAATAAACTTGTATTTTCCATAAATCAAATCAAATCTCTGTTTTGCTCAACACAAATTGTGACGTTTGTACAAAATTACATGTCACTGTCACTAGGGTGGAAAAGTAGTAGAGGAAAATCTTAAATTCAACAAAAGAAGTCCAATATTTACCAACGGAAAAATAATGAATAATAACAGAGAATGATGATTATTTACGATTGAAATAATTATATGAAAAATAAATAAAATTTTTTGCCTGACAAAGCCGTTATCCTTGAGGGCAAAGACCCCCCTGGGAGGGGGCCTTAGATCTGTGAGCCCCCAAAGTCCTTCAAGCGTATGGTTGAATACGTCAAAACTTGTCAATGTAGCCACAATCTTATCCCGTTTCTCCTGATAATGAATTAAATTCTTAAAAAGAAAATAAAAACTTTTATCCAAAGTTATGAAAAAGGCATCAATATTTCAAACAAATTCAGAAATAGAATAGTTTTGAATAAGAAACTGAAAATGAGCCAAAAAGTTATCGAGTCTTAGACCTTGAATGTCCTAAACCCTTTATCGTTTTTACCTGATGGTGTAACCCCTTTTATTTTTATTTTACTAAACTTTAAGTTTGAAAGATATAAAGTCTACGACGTTGGGATGCAAAGATAGAGATTCGAAAATTTGAGTGTGACCAATTTCGTTGTAATTTTTTCTATTATTTTTATTTTTCTGTAAAATTAAAATGATTCCACAAATAAATCCTTTTTTAAACCCAACTTTTTAAACATATAAAAGCCTAAGACTAACTTAAAAATAAATAAACTATAGACTATAGAGCAGTGTTTAATAACTGACTTACTAAATATTTGTAAATAAAACTTTTAGAAGTAAAAAGGGGCGCTTACCTGATTTGAAAGAATATTAAAGGTGCGAGGAAGTTGAAATATATCCCAGCTCTTCAGGATATATTTATATAATTCAGGCAGTGCATGATATCTCCTAAATATTCAGGATATATTTATATATTTCAGACAGTTCATGATATCTCCTAAATATTAGGATATATTTATGTATATCAGGCAGTTGATGATATCTCCTAAATATTAGGATATATTTATAAATATCAGTCGTTCATGATATCTCTTAAATATTCAGGATATATTTATGTATATCAGTAGTTCATGATATCTCCTAAATATTCAGGATATATTTATGTATATCAGGCAATTCATGATATCACTTAAATATTCAGGATATATTTTTGTATATCAGGCAATTCATGATATCTCCTAAATATTCAGGATATATTTATAAATATCAGTAGTTCTTGATATCTCCTAAATATTCAGGATATAATTATATATATCAGACAGTTAATGAAATCTCCTAAATATTCAGGATATATTTATGTATATCAGGCAATTCATGATATTTCCTAAATATTTTGGATATACTTATGTATATCAGTAATTCATGATATCTCCTAAAAAGAGTAAGACCCATAAAACTTTGGAAAATAACGACGACATTTAGGTAATCTTCTGTGTATTTGTTGATGTTATGAACAAATAGTTTACAGAAAGTAAAGATGGGTCCGAATCCAATTTTCAAGTTCTGTGGATCTCACTGTATACATAATACATAAATATCTTGGATATATTTTAAAAACTAAAAAATGAAATTGTGTTACCAATAAAAGATGAAACAAGGATGATCTTTAAACAATGTTACCAATAAAAGATAAAACAAGGATGATATTTAAACAGTGTTACCAATAAAAGATAAAACAAGGATGATATTTAAACAGTGTCACCAATAAAAGATGAAATAAGGATGATATTTAAACAGTATTACCAATAAAAGATAAAACAAGGATGATATTTAAACAGTGTTACCAAAAAAGATGAAATAAGGATGATACTTAAACACTGTTACCAATTTAAGCTGTTACCAATTTAAGATAAAACAAGGATGCTCTTTAAACAGTATTACCAACTAAATGAGCCAAGAATGACATTTTAACAGTGCTACCCATTAAAGATAAGCCAATGATGACCTTTTAACAGTGCTACTTTCCAAAAATCAACCAGTAATAACCAGAAAACTCTGAAATAGGAAGACCACTTAATAGCAAAACTTGAGGGTATTGGATTTTGTTACAATGCAATTAGTTTTACTAGACACTTTTCAAACCACTAATTAAATGGATTGGGTCTGTTTACACTGCACAATTGCTGTGTCCTATGCACACTTGACTATCTTAAGTCGATATATCTTTAGTCTAAAAGTCGTCTTCCCATTCCAGGATTTTCTGATTATCACGGTATAATTTAATAATTAGAGCAATATCCTACCTATCCAGCTTGACTGTGAGATCGAAAAGAGCAATTTGAAGAAACTGTTGCCATGAGACTGGCATGCGTTTCAAGCACTCCATCCCATAGTTACAGAGGGAGCAGGTGAACAAATAGAACGTGTCCCCCTGAAAATATAACTTTCAAATAAATATTTTCTGTCATATCAAGGGAAAAATCTACGAAAACTAGGCCACTGTAAACCAAGATGTAGGTCACCAAGATGTGCACGCTCTCGCGCAAATTTTTTTCTTCCAATTACTCCTTTCAAACTTAAGCTTTTAAAATGTATTTGCCTAGGACAAGGCGTTGTGACACTTGAGAGTAGAGGCTTTTCAAAAATGTTAATACTAATTTTCAGAGTTGTTCATAGGATAGAATCTTAAATATATTCGGAGAGAAAACTATGGAAAAAACTATTCATCCATAATTTCTTCCCCCCCTCAGCATTTAAAATAATGCGGGTGAAGAATCAATATTTTTTTTTACCACCAAATTTAACGTGTAACATCTTTTTTTTGTGTGTTTATGTAAATGGTATAAAAAAGGTCAAACATTCTAATATAATGGATAATATACCGGCCCTTTCCAGTGCACTCCTGCATGTCGGTCCATTAGCGCCTGATCCAATCAGGGTTCAGTCATGTGTTTGTTATCTATTCTGAACCAATAGAAATAGTATGGCGGTGACATCTATCTTTCTATCTATCTCATTATCCAATCAGAGTTATGAATCCTTCCATCGGCGCTTTCAGTAAATATATGTATAACAGTACATTTCAGTACAGTAGAGAATCGGGCTTGCAACTAAGAAAATGGAGAACTTGAAATTATGTCAACAGTTCTCTTTAAATCAATAATATTTTTTTGGATGAATTATCGGAATGTCCGCAAGTCGCAATGCTATTGCCCAATGCCCATGTGCACACTAAATTAAAAGATATCAAACAAGTCCGCTATTCTTATTCCTTGGTTCTTACTTGGAATATGAATGATTTGGATTTATAAGAGAAACTTTTGAAATAATAATAAATATAATAATATCAAACGATAACCTTTATTCGGTAAAAATGTGAGCTGAGCCCTCTGCAAAATAACCGCAAAAACAATGAAATTAAGTTTCAGTTGGTAAATGATTGGAATATATTATCAAAACATTTTAAAAAACCATATATTTTTTATGCACGCAAAGTGTTGTGAATCGTTTTTAACGATTTAAAAAAAATTAATAAAACTTGGAAAATATGATAACTGTATTATGTTTGTTTTGATTTAACTTTGCATTATCTTGACCCTAAAAAAATTGTAAAACCAATCTAAAAACTTATTTAGTCTTTAGATTAATTTCAAGAGATTAAAGATGCGCTCTTAAACTTTTGAATACCCGGTTTTTAATTTTTTTCCGCATTAATATATTAATCAAATCAATTGGTCGATTGAACGAACTTAAAAATTGGATTTATGTTTACTAGTGTTAGGAAAGCATGTTCAGATTAAACTTTTAAGAAATATTTGCTCTTCTTACACTACGCACGCGGTATTTAAAAGGACTCACCTCTTCATTAGATGTGTGGGAGGAGTTCCAAGAGAGATCTTCAAGGTTGTAAGGTCGAGATTGTACTGATGGAACCCTCATTCTTCTTTCAACATCAGATCTTAACAAATTTTGATAAACGTGACAAATGTCCCTATGGGGGATTATGAAAATACAATTAATGATTGATTGAAATACAAACCCTCCCTCCTCTCCCTTATCAGTTTTAAACAAACTTTTTAAAATGTGATTAATGGCCCAAAGAGGTTGTAGAAAATACAAAGATATAAACAAAAACATGATTACTTAATGAGACGTAAGTCAAATGTCTTCCCACTTTGAATATTTAAATCTTAAAAAAAATATTTAAGAACGAAAAAGGAGATTCCTCCTTCCTTTCTTTCAAACCCCCCCCCCCTTCCCAACCACCGGGGGCTTGGATTTTTATACCTCCTATTTCCGGTTGGAATGCTGTCCACCTCCTGCAAGAGTAACTCCTCAACAGGGAATTCTAGGCTCCTCCTCACCTGCGGGAAACATGGGATTATAAAGTTTAAAAAAGTCTTTAAATTTTGCAAGGGAAGGAAGGAATTTCTGGAGAATAGGGGTTGAGGAGTGTATTTGAGGGAAAGGGGTTGAGGGGTCTAGGATTGAAAGGTTTGAGGGGTCTTTGGAGGAAAGGGGTTAAGGATCTATGGTGGAAAGGGGTTGAGGGGTTTATGATGGAAAGGGGACGAAGGGTCTATAGTGGAAAGGGTTGAGGGGTCTATGGTGGAAAGGAGTTGAGAGGTCTATGGTGGAAAGGAGTTGAAGGGTCTATGGTGGAAAGGAGTTGAGAGGTCTATGGTGGAAAGGAGATGAAGGGTCTATGGTGGAAAGTAGTTGAAGAGGTCTATGGTGGAAAGGAGTTGAAGGGTCTATGGTGGAAAGGAGTTGAGAGGTCTATGGTGGAAAGGAGATGAAGGGTCTATGGTGGAAAGGAGTTGAGAGGTCTATGGTGGAAAGGAGTTGAGAGGTCAATGGTGGAAAGGAGTTGAAGGGTCTATGGTGGAAAGGGGTTGAGAGGTCTATGGTGGAAAGGAAATGAAGGGTCTATAGTGGAAAGGGGTTGAGAGGTCTATGGTGGGCAGGAGATGAAGGGCCTATGGTGGAAAGGAGTTGAGAGGTCTATGGTGGAAAGGAGTTGAAGGGTCTATGGTGAAAGGAGTTGAGAGGTCTATGGTGGAAAGAAGTTGAGAGGTCTATGGTGGTAAGGGGTTGAGAGGTCTATGGTGGAAAGGAGTTGAAGGGTCTATGGTGGAAAGGGGTTGAGAGGTCTATGGTGGAAAGGAGTTGAAGGGTCTATGGTGGAAAGGGGTTGAGGGGTCTATGGTGGAAAGGAGTTGAGGGGTCTATGGTTGAAAGAAGTTGAAGGGTCTATGGTGGAAAGGAGTTGAGGGGTCTATGGTGGAAAGATGGTGGAAAGGGGTTGAGGGGTCCATGGTGGAAAGGAGTTGAGGGGTCTATGGTGGAAAGAAGATGAAGGGTCTATGGTGGAAAGGAGTTGAGGGGTCTATGGTGGAAAGGATATGAAGGGTCTATGGTTGAGGGAGTTTTCACCTTACTTTGTTCCTTCCTAATCCATACCTCCTTCCGGATTCTCCTGAACAATTAACATTCTTTATTAGGGTGTCCGGGCCAGGGTGTTTTTTTTTTTTGACGATAAATCATTTTTTTTAAAAGTTGTATTATTGAGAAAATAAATTAGCTTTTAGGAAAAAAAAAAAAAAAAATTTGGATATAAAGAGTCAATAAAAAAAACTTATCTTTTGTATCGAATCTATAATGTTGTGGATCTAATGAATCTAAATCTAGAGATCTATAATTTGTGGATCTAATGAATCTAAATCTAGAGATTTCATTTATAATGTTGTGGATCTAATGAATCTAAATCTAGAGATCTATAATGTTGTGGATCTAATGAATCTAAATCTAGAGATCTAATGTTGTGGATCTAATGAATCTAAATCTAAAGATCTATAATGTTGTGGATTTAATGAATCTAAATCTAAAGATCTATAATGTTGTGGATCTAATGAATCTAAATCTAAAGATCTAGTGTTGTGGATCTAATGAATCTAAATCTAGAGATCCTGATATCTGTAACGTTGTGGATCCAATGGATCCAGGTATAGAGATCTTTCACTGGATCCAATGGATCTATGTCTAGAGATCTTCCACGTTCTTGATCCAGTTGATTCGGATCAAGAAATGTACAACGTTGTGGATCCATTGGATCAGGATCTTAAGCACTGAATTACATTACAAACCTTGGTGGAGAGGAAAAAGGTGTTTGGTCAGAGGCACGAAAACTTGAGGATTTACGAGGTGTCGTGCATTGATTCCTAGAGTTCCTTTTCTTAGGGGTACCTAAAAATTCTAGATTAAAACTAATTTTAGAAAATTGAAAGTCAAGTTACTTTACACTCTCTGTAGTGTGGCCCATATCACCCTTTTGACTCCTAGTTATGATCTGCTTTCTGATTGACCCCCTAGATATGAACTGCTACCTGATTGACCCCTAGTTATGATCTGCTTCCTGATTGGCCCCCTAGATATGAACTGCTACGTGATTGACCCCGGTAGATATGAACTACTACCTGATTGACCCTTAGATATGAACTGCTATCTGATTGACCCCTAGCTATGAACTGCTTCCTAATCGACCCACTAGCTATGAACTGGTTACAAAATTACCCCCCTGGATATGAACTGTAAATATTCCTTTGAAGAAGAGAGTTTTTCAACTGCTTCAAAAAATAACTTGATGGTTCTCAGAGAAAATATATTTCGATATTTTAAATATTCTTCTCAATTCTATACAAAAACAACCATACAATTTTTTAACAAAAAGATAGGAAAAAAATACATTTAATAACAAATATTTTTTAAAACGTAACAAAAAAGGTGGAAAAAGTTTTTTTATATAAAAGTTAATATGGTCAACCTTGAGGTGTAGTGTATAAGTTGGAAATGAATAAAATGTACGAGTACAAGATTCTTGAAGGGGGGGGGGGGAGAGGGAACGAGTCAAAATAAAAAAATTACAGCCAAAATTATATAAAAACAAAAGAACAAATTAAAAAAAAAATTACCATTGGCAAAAAAGATATGAACTGCTTTCTGATTGACCCCCTAGCTATGAACTGTTTCCTAATTGACCTTCTAGCTATGAACTGTCTCCTAATTGACCTCCTAGCTATGTACTGTCTCCTAATTGACCTCCTAGCTATGTACTGTCTCCTAATTGACCTCCTAGCTATGTACTGTCTCCTAATTGACCTTCTAGCTATGTACTGTCCCCTAATTGACCTCCTAGCTATGAACTGTTTCCTAATTGAACTCCAAGCTATGAACCTGCTTCCTAGTCATGAAAAATGTAATTTTTGTATTTATGGAACTTTAAAGATGAAAAAAGTATACAGTGACTGTATCCCCCAAGTTTTCCCTACAAAACAATTAAATAACAGGAAATATGTTTTTAATTAAAAACACAGGAAACTAAGTTAGAGCAGATTAAATAGATTAAAACCGAGGATCTCGACAACAACCAATAAAGCAAAGAACATAAAAAATATACAATGAAATTGAGAACCAGAAAACTAGGGAATAAATGTTTCTGTTCTTTTAAAATTCGGTGATGGTGATGGACCAAACCTCTGTCGAGTAAAAAAAAGTAGACGTTAGTTCCACAGTTATTGAAAATATATTTCGGTCTGGGTTGACCCTCGTCAGTTCTTGAGATTGTTTCTGTCGCAAAGATTTCGTTTACTTAAAGGGACTGACGTTGATCACTTTAAGAAATGAAATGCCGGTTTCAGACCTGTTTGCTTAAAACTGTTCTGATCAATAAATTGGAAGATATGTTCGCCATTTTAATTGTGACAGAAGTCACTTAACAAACAAATCACAATTGGAAATTATAAATTTTAATTTGTTTTGATAAATCTAGGTCTTAACAGTTTATGTAGGTCTTTGCACACAAACCACATCCACTTACCTGTATTTCTGATAAGCTCTTGCACCTCTGAGGATCGCCGACCCTCTACTGTATGACTAGATGATTGCTGACTAATGGATCGTCGGCCCCGCCAGGTTTTGACGAAAGTCGACTTAGGACTATTGTTGTTATAATTTCTCCTAGATTTTACAGATATCTTAGTTTTTAACCGCTTCAATCCACGGAGTTGGTTCAGTTTAAGATCATAATAATTCCGCCGAGTTTCTTTTCTCTCCTTAGATAGAAGGTCCGCCGGACGAAAAAGACGAATTATAAACTCTTTACCAATTTTTGGTTCCCCGCCGTCGTTGGCCGGATGAAATTCGTCCGGGCAAGTGTAAACTTCAGATTCGTCCTTTTTCTTAACCCTTGGACGAACGTGTATCTTTTTTCGTCGTCCTGGGACCAGCTCTAGAATCTGAAGAGGGAACTCGTCCACATCGTCAAGATTGGCCGCCAATTTTTGGATGCATCGACGATTTCGAGGTTTTGCTGACAACTTTGACGTTTCTGAAATAAATTGAAAATTAAATCCCAGCTGCAAACTCATTAAATGTTGTTAAGCTGAAACATAAATTACAAATAGATAAGCATTAATATAGAATGATGATTAAGGTGTAAATTTAAATATATGCTCAATCAATATTCTGAAGTGAGTAAGATTACTTGAGAAATGGTGGATTAAGTAAAAGTTGAAATCGAGAAAAGACAAATAAATAACACCTTGGTAAATGGTGAGGAATAGGAATGTCCATGATTAATATGGTGGTGTGTTATAAAACAAATTAAATTCAAACATTTTCCATGGTCCCCTATACGCTAGAATGGTTCCCTATACGCCAGAATGGTTCCCTATACGCTAGAAGGTTTTCCATGGTCCCTATACGCTAGAAGTTTTTCCATGGTTCCCTATACGCTAGAATGGTTCCCTATAGGCTAGAAGGCTTTCCATGGTCCCTATACGCTAGAAGGTTTTCCATGGTTCCCTATACGCTAGAATGGTTCCCTATACGCTAGAAGGTTTTCCGTGTTCCCTATACGCTAGAAGGTTTTCCATGGTTCCCTATACGCTAGAAGGTTTTCCATGGTTCCCTATACGCTAGAATGGTTCCCTATACGCTAGAAGGTTTTCCATGTTCCCTATACGCTAGAAGGTTTTTCATGGTTCCCTATACGCTAGAATGGTTCCCTATACGCTAAAAGGTTTTACATGGGTCCCTATACGCTAGAAGATTTTCCATGGTCCCTATACGCTAGAAGGTTTTCCATGGTCCCTATACGCTAGAAGGTTTTCCATGGTCCCTATACGCTAGAAGGTTTTCCATGGTCCCTATACGCTAGAAGGTTTTCCATGGTCCCTATACGCTAGAAGGTTTTCCATGGT
>NW_019396492.1:22102-51192 GCF_000591075.1 Eurytemora carolleeae
CCCCCCCCCCCCTTCCCAGGACATTTGTAATAACAAACAGAAGAGAATTCTTGATGAAAAAAATCATAATAAATAAGGTTTTAAAGTTTAATTTACAAATATAACTTCAAAAATCGATGATAGTGGACATGCCAGAAATCTAATGACCGAATCATAGCAAAGTGTAAACCCACACTACCCTGGAGAACTAATCGTCATTTCAAGATTGTTAATGTCGTCGTAGGGCGTTCCTAAAAGTCTGATTTGATTTGATTTGATTGACTTCTATGATAAAATTATGATGAAGAAAATAGAAGATGACATATATTTCTCACAATTCTAACAACTGAATTTAATAAAAGATAAGGTTAGATATTAAAAATGAACAAGAAATAAATTAGATTTCTTTTGTTAATTTCTGAGAAACGCTAAAGATACATTTATTAATATGTATTATGTATTGATTTAGAGCAAATTGGGATGAAGGGTCTATGGTGGAAAGGAGTTGAGGGGTCTATGGTGGAAAGGAGATGAAGGGTCTATNAAAGAAAAGGTTTTTGAAAAAGCAAACACTTTTGTTACCCATAAATTATCCATGGGTTCCCTAAAAAAATTCAACCAAATCGGTCCAGCCGTTTTGCCAGCTATAGCTAACATTTATACCAATAAATATATATGAGCGAAGAGCTTATTATATAGATAAATTAAGAGAATAGAGTTATTTATTTCTTTGATTATTTTTTTATGATAAAAAAGTATTTTAACTCATACGCTTAGAAATAGAAAACTAATATTATTTAACAATTGAAAATTTACTATATAGATTTCAGTGCTAAGGATATTTTTTGACCTTACACGGTCCTAATCTTTAAAAGCATTGTAAACGTCATTTCAAGCAAGGATGACAATGTTCAAGTGACTACGGTACCCGTGAAACCTTCATTGGATATGAAATGTAGAAGAGTCGTTAAAAGCGTTAAATTCTGATAATTGAAACATGTTTTCAGCAGTAGAATTTGCGCAAGTCACATTAGTAGGGAAATCGCAATTAAAAATAATCATTTTTCAAAATTTAGAACATTGATGTTGAATTCCTTCTTTTGGTCTTTGAAAACCTTTAAAGTTCAAAATTTGTCAATCTTTTTTTGTGGCCAAGTCTAATACAGAAACTAGATTTCGCGTTCGATAATAAGGTTTGAATGAAATCTCTGTTACAAGAAATGTGCAATTTTGAAGATTTTTCTTTCAATATTAACTGTTTATTATAACCCATAGAAACCTATATCTTCCATAATGATCTCCTTAATCATTTTTATCTTGGGTTCTCTAGAATATTTGAAATCCCATGTTAACATTTTAGAATTTAAATTGGTTGAAAGCTTTCCGGGTAAAATGCAAATAAAATAAGGGGAAGACAGAATTAGGAATACTTTTTTACAGGAAACTTTTGATTTTAATCTTTTTCTTACAACCTTTTATGTGAAGTATGTTGTAAGAGGGGGGAGGGGGCCGGAGTTTTAAAAAATCGCGAAATTTTACTATTTGATACTGCGTAATTTCATGTAACCCTTGCGTAATTTCAAGCGACCATATATGCAAATATGGCACTGCTCGATTTACAACCTTTAAAATAGTGTCTGATCAAATATGAATTAGATAATCAAGTTTATAACTTGGAAAACTTATTCCGCTTGAAGTTTCTTTAAAAAGTGACATGTTCTACTACAGTAAACCATAGGCATATTCGGACCACTTTTAAACTGGAAAAACGGCAATATTTTCCCAATATTGATTAGATACAGGCTTCAAGGTCATTTTAAATTACGCTTACAGTCCCGGTTTAATGCTCTGTAGATTACCCCTTTTAAACTATTCCAAAGGTTAAGTTGTTAAGATTTAAATAAAAATTCGCGTAATAATAATCATTTAGACCTGTTTATCTAACAATACATATGAAGTATTTAAGTATATAATCTGAAAAACAACTTACAAAGATATCAACGATTACAAGCGAATAAAAAGTACAGAGAAGTTCGCCAACTTTGATCAACACCAGGTTTCAAGGGTACTAATGTGAATCTGATACGACAAGCAACTTTCCATTTGATGGCGAATACACCCTTGCAAAAGTACGTCATTCAACAAAATTACCGATTTTTTCCCGAATTGTATTGTTTAGTTTCCTCATCGCGTCGAACAAGATCTGTTAATCTTTTGCCATTTTTCCCCCGATACCAGTCATTTCACCTCTGAAACATAAACACGTCACATCATCACAAGAAACATTAAATATCATTGAAATACGAATTTTATAACATAAAACATTGCATTTAAATTTTTTCCCGTTATATAAACTACTCTTCGTTAGGTCTTTAATCTATCTTATTAGCGCAGAACTTTTAATATATTTTTTTCTAGGGATTCTTGAAAATCTTCAAATTTACCTAATTTACAATTAAGCTTTGATTATTTTACGTCACATAAAATTAAGCTAATCATTAAAATCTGCATGATTCAAATATTAGAATTATTCCCAAACCCATTTTTGGAAAACTTTCAAAATTTTCTTACAATTTATATAATAAAGAACTTGAAATATTTATATTATTTTTCAATTAATTACAAATCCTCCTCAAAAAACACTTGATGCTAAGTTAAACAAAATTAAAAATAAATGAAGCATGAAACTAATCCAAGTGGATAATTTAAAAAAGCCTTAGAATATGAATGAAGAAATTTTTTGATTTAATATACTCAAAACTCAAAAACTGGATTTGTAACAATAATTGAGGGTGACAATAAATCCATAAATATGTGGAATTACAAAAAAATTACATGATTATATTATCACATTTAGTGCAGCAGTCAATTTTACGGATTATCCAATCCTATCTTGTGGAGCTTCCGATTTAATCTTGCAGATTTTCGATTTAATCTTGCAGATTTTTGATTCAATCTTGCGGAATTTCCGATAAATTTGTTGATATCTAATTGAGCCTATGCCCCTGCCCCCACTGGTGTCCCCCACCGAACCCGCCGCCTCCTGCCCCTCCACCGCCACCAGCACTACTGACTGGAGCCTGTCCATATCCTGAACAATGTAATGCTTATTAATAAATAAATCAGTGCTTAGGATCCGGATTCAGGGGACAAAATATCGTCCTAAAAATGTTAAAAATTTACTTTTTACTCTCAAAAACAAATCTCATTCTCAACTGTTTACTAATGAGCGATTAATAAAATTCATAATCTCTGAATGTTTCAGCATATAACAAAGCGAAAACAATAAGAAATATTAAATTTTTTCACTTTAAAGGGAGTGACCGGCTATGTAAGGTAGTTGAACTGAGTATACAGTGTTGTGGAAAACTTATTTCGGATTCATTTGAGACATATTAAACTTTTTAAAGATCTGCAAATCCTGAGTTTGAGCGCAAATTCAACGTTCAAAACTCCTACTTTGGGGGTGAATACGTTTTCAGAATTAGTTTTGTAAAATTATTAAATAACGACGACATAAAATGTAAAAAAGTTCTATAATAAACTACAGACGTCATGTATCGGAACATATTTCTCAAAAAAATTTGCCAATAAATCAATGCTAAAATCGATTATTTCGTTTTCATTATTATATTGAATTTCTAATTTTCTTTGAATTTATTCGCAGATTTCTTCAAATTCTTCAAATGTCGTCTTTTCAATAATTATTCTAGAAAATCTGCGAAAACTTTGTGAATAATGAGAAACCATAATAATGAGATAATAGAAACTAATGATTGAACAAGATTACTTATTTTTGATGAGAAGATTAATTTTTATTTTCTCAACATGTTCCTATACATGAAGTCTGCAGTTTATTGTAGAACTTTTTACATTATAGTCGTCGTCGAAAAAAGTTTAATATGTCTCAAATGAATCATCCGAAAGAAGCTTTCCACAACACTGTATACTCAGTTCAACTACCTTTCATAGCCGGTCACTCCCTTTAAGGAAATGTTTATAACCGGGGACCTGATCCTTTTTATACAGGGCATCGGATCCGTATCAAAATAAAATGGAGCCTAAGCACTGGTATAATATGGTAATTATTAAATTCTTCATGTCTTTGAGCTTAAACATATGACTGACTTCCGAAGGTAAAAAAACACGCAAAAAAAGAATATTATTTGGTATCAAAACCATATTGTCATGTGTTCTGATACCATTCCGACCAAGGCCTTCTTGTCGTTGTTTAAGGTAGTTGAATGTTCACCTCTAGATAGAGCTGACCTCCAAGGCACTTTATAGGCATTTTAATCTTTACGTGTAACCGGGACTAAATGAGTTACCTGAAACACCTCCCCGCCTGTTGGGGAAATACTGGTAGAGAAAGGAAGGTGTAGAGAGCAGAGATGGTCCACCAAAATCCTGAGGGTACTGAACATTACAAGGATGAGTGTGAGTATTATCTTCTTCAGATTTTACAATTTCAGTGACTACTTAAATTCTGATAAATTGTAAAATATCTGCATATGGGACAGCTGTATCCTGCTGTAAACCATGCATGAGTTTTGCAAACCCTAATCGGTACTGGTATAAGCACGACGACATTTAATCTATGCTGCTAGCATTTTTTTAAGATGCTAAAATGTTCGACCTACTGTTGTTTGAGCTATTGAATATTTCGACAATTGTTTATATTTCTAAAAAATGTTTGCTTCCAAATGTAGTATTTAGAATAAAGATTATATCACAAGTGCTACCAACAGTAAAAAAGAGATCATATGGATTACAATTCATTCGCATAAAATTATGACGTAAAAAATAAAAGCAAATAGTAAAACATTATAATCTTAAAAATAAAACAAGAAACTAGAAAGCATAACATTCTAATATGAACAAAAGCGAAAAAATCGATAGTTCCGATGACGTTAGTTCAAGGGACTAACCACCAAATTAAATAACTTGTGGCTAAATAGAGATAAATTAGTAAGTTTTTATGATAAATTTAATAAAGAACGAATAAAGGATCCGAAACAATTATTTTTTCATGACGGATTAAAAATCCGAACCCGAATTTTTTAAACACATAGATTTATTTTTTAACCCATATTTTACCCTGAATAAAAATTGTAAATAGAGACCTTGAACATGAGGAAGAAATACATATGTCCAATCAGAATACCAACCAACTCCATCACTCCACCACCTAGAGTTAGATAAACTATACTTATCAATTCAACATCACTATTTGAAGAAATTTATTACTGTAACCTTGTAAATAACTTTTTCACAATTTCCAGATATCACAGTTTCCTTTTTTTCTTATAAAATATAAACACGGTTACCCACACAGGATGAGACTGTAAAGACGACCTAAAACTATAAAAATATTACGATTTGATGCTTGAATTTTTGGTTTTTGCATTACTTTAGTATTTTTAAAGTTTAATAAATGGTTAAGCACAGAAATAAGCCTGTACTGGCCTACAAGGAACCTTAAATGTAAGAAAACGGAATTAACAACTTCCGCACAGTCGTCTCTAAAGTCACATCCTTTGAGGGTTACCCTGTACCTAACTTAATGAGGAGAAACATGTTAAAAAATCAAATCTTTGAACTATTAACTTGACGGTAGAGTTCAAGTAAGAAAGACGACATTACAAGTTTGACAAACACGGACCATTTTAACAGTTTCGAGCTTTTAAAGATTAAAAAGCTTTACAATATGACATTTTAAGCTTTTAAAGGACCCACGTCCCCACAAAGCACAGATTTTAAATGTCGACTTAATACATTTTAATTAGAAGTTAGGTGAATAAGACGACTTTTCAAGTCTCTATCTAACTTATATTCCACTTGACAGAAAAAAGCTGCCGAATGTCGTCATGATGAGAGGAATGTCTAATAGGGATACAAATGTCGCCTTGTTCACTAAAGTTCAGAGTATCCACGAACCACTTTAAAATGTCGTCTTGGTAAATATCGCATGGAAGTGAAAAAAATTAACATAGACCAAATTTAACTAAATACAGAGGATATTAGTTCCAAAACTTGGTCCATTTCTAAGACTTATTGTAACAAATGGGCCAAATATGCAAAGTTATCTTTTTCAAGAGTGTATATCTTTAAATCCAAGACGAGTAGAACAAAATTACATGTTTAATAAAATGTTGGTTATAGTTTTTATTTTAGACTTTTACTTTCTAAAATCTGGAAAAATCTACGAACAACTTGAGTCACGTGATCATAAGATTATATACCTGAAATAATCATATTAAAGCCAAACAGGACCCAGGGCAGATACATGGCCTTGAACTGGGAACCAAACCAGAAGTTTACGATTGTGTCCTAGATAACATAATTTATTTACTAGAAATATGATTTTTCCCAAAATCTTTTTTTTTGTAATAAATGTATCCATTTTTAATTAATATACACCCCTGAAAAAAGTTTGTAGGGATATATGTACCCCTGTCATATTCTTAATCTTTTTTCTTATTTTGGATTCAATTAAATTAGCTTATTGGCTTCCATGGAAAGTATGATTAACAAAGATTAAAAAGTCAAAATAAATTGATATTAATAAAAATCAATCTCTTGTGGAAGACGATGCCTGGCCGCGTTAAACTAGTTCCACAAGATTCAACAGAATGAGATAGAACGGATACGGGGCATTAGTACTGATATCATCTCTACAGTCTACACGTGCGATATCGATATTGACTCTAGTTCTGAACCCTCTAGTAATAAGTTATAAGAAATATATATACTGGAAGTTATTTATGCGTTTTTATTAGAGTCTGACTCACGTCCTCTATACTCTTGTCATTTACTGAGAATACAAATTATAACGAGATATACAGTATTCAGTATACAGGGTACAGTTAACAGTATACAGTATACAGTATTCTGTATACAGTATACAGGGTTATCCCTAAAGAATGAGACTTCAAAGACGATATGTTCGGAATTTGTTCTTACAATCCCCTACAGCTGTACACTGTGTACACTTTACAGTTGTACAGTGTACACAGTTGTACAGTTGTACACTTGTTGCTGTCTCTGCCAAAATAT
Source organism: Eurytemora carolleeae (assembly GCF_000591075.1). Taxonomy (NCBI): domain Eukaryota; kingdom Metazoa; phylum Arthropoda; class Copepoda; order Calanoida; family Temoridae; genus Eurytemora; species Eurytemora carolleeae. The sequence goes on from NW_019396492.1 coordinate 29,138, forward strand.
GTAATATGCCGTAAAAAGTGTATATTAAAGGATGAAGAAATTTTTTTAAAATTTTTAGGACGTAATTTTTTTGTTGATTACCCTGTAGCATTTCTCATTTTTAAATTAAACTTGCATGTGAAATAAATCATTGCTCAATAAAAATGAACTATATGATTTAAGGTTTATTAAATATAAATGTAAACTACCGATTGTAGGGAAAATGTTCGACAAGTAAATATTATAATCATTATGGTGTCAAGAAGATCCTGTAGATATAAATCTTGCAAATAATGTCATGAAAATTAAATTATTTTCAAAACTTGAATTTCAAATAACGTAAATGTATTTGATACTTTTTAGTGACAACTTCAAATCTAGGAACTGATATTTCATTGTTATATATGTCTCTTTGCAACCTGTTGGTGTCAGAGTTTAATAATCCTTAAACTTTTTAATCAAAAAGAATTCATGGCATATTAAAGAGATAAGAAATCACAGATTGACAAGCGCAAAACAAACTGAGCTGTAACTGTACCTGTAGTTGTAGAGGAAGTATAAGTTGATAAGAAAATGGAATCCAGTTTGAGGAGAGAGTGGATAATAGAAGAGAGCTGTCACTGGACGCCAAATATGAAACCTGAGATAGAATGATGTTGTTTAATTAAGGTAACAGGACTTAAATTGCGCAAAACCTGTAAAAAATCTGGACTTATTAAACTATTGTCAGCCTTGACTTTTTAATATCAAAAACTGACAATTTTTGAACAACTTGTCCACACATTTTAAAAGTGATACAAATAAAAATTAAACGATTTTCGCAGAATTGTGGAAAAAATTATAAATTGGATAATGAGTTCCCCATATGATTATGTATTCCCCTAATTTTATACCCGAGGAGCGATATGAAACCATAGGAGTTAAAAACGAGTTTTATCATTTGCATAAACGTGCTTAGTTGCATAAAGCAAATAGGAAATAACATAATTCCCCCAAACGGAAATTCCCCATCAGCAACTAAAACTTTCCCTGTCAGTAAAATTCTTAATTTCCCTAACAGCAACTTCCCCAACGACAATTTTTCCCAAATAATTGAAATATATTAAGTTTTTTACAATCTTTACAGATTATACAACATCGCACATAACCGAATTCTCCATATTTGGCCGAGAATTATCTCTCACATTATCTCCTGTGTCTGGAATTACATGAGGAAATCAAGATATTCTCAACATTCCTATTTGGAAGATGGAAAATTACTTCACAAGTATCAAGTAAGTTCATTATTTTAGGTTAGGTTACAAAATTTTGAGAAAATTGCTAAATAAGAAGCGGAATATAATCAGCTAAAATCAACATTCAATATTTAAGAGGCCGCAGCGCTTGGCCCCCTAGCCCATCCTAGCCGCAGCGCTCGGCCCGGAATTGTCTTTACCTAATTGATTATTTGAAAAGTTGGAAATTTTTAATCTTCAAATTGCGCAGCTGTTCATTGGAATAATGTTAAAAACGGAAATATTTAATATTTTACTGCATGGGGAAGTTTCTGCTGGGAAAATTATGACTGGGGAAATTGACAGTTGGGGAAGTTACTGCTGGGGAAGTTCTGCAGTGGAAATAACCTAACACCAAAAATATATAAATAAAGTTTCTATATGGCTGCCACGCATACGATGCATGCATAGCATAGACTCGTATAAGAAAATATAGACAAGTTTATATACAGCTGCATAAGATGCATGCATAGCATAGACTCATATAAGAAAATATATACAAGTTTATATACAGCTGCATAAGATGAATGCATAGCACAGACTCATATAAGAAAATATAGACAAGTTTATATACAGCTGCATAAGATGCATGCATAGCATAGACTCATATAAGAAAATATAGACAAGTTTATATACAGCTACATAAGATGCATGCATAGCATAGACTCATATAATAGACAAGTTTATATACAGCTGCATAAGATGCATGCATAGCATAGACTCATATAAGAAAATATAGACAAGTTTATATACAGCTACATAAGATGCATGCATAGCATAGACTCATATAAGAAAATATAGACAAGTTTATATACAGCTGTATAAGAAAATACATACACGTTTTATTATTTGTATATTTATATATACAGGGTTACCCACAAAGGATGTGCAGCATTTTAAAATACTGCATCTGCATATTTTTAAGTTTTCCCCTTTAAACATATATTTATACGATATAGACTTCACAGACGATAGTACAGAGTTGTAAGTCGTCTTTACAGTCTCATCCTTAATGGGTAACCCTGCATCTCCTGACATACGATATAATAACAATCATAAAAAAAATCTTATGGTCTCATATTAGACCTCTATTGCCCAATTTAGCAAAAAAAATTTGTTTGGAAGATTTTTCTAGAAAAAAGCCCGACTTACTGATTAATAAATGTATCCCAGGTTAGAATTAGCCAGGAAGGAGCAAGGAGACCAAATCTACCAAGAAGGGTGAAGAGGACGGTCAGCCCGAACCAGTACCGAGTAAAGAGTGGCAGGGATCTAAAACATAGCAATCAATCATTCATATCCCTAGTTCCATTTCCTGAATTGATGTCGTCCACATAATGTCAAGTTACCCTTCTAAATAGGAGTAGGACCGGTTCACAATGGTAACTTTTTATGATGAAGAATGCATTTGATCTCATGTTTAATGAACACTTTTCTATCTCATAAGAACAACATTATCTTCTACATACTTGATAAGATAAAGGTGTCAAGGTTACCATTGTGAATCAGGAATGCTTTCTCAATCAATCAAAATCAATGAATTTTTTAGAAAAATTGTATCGAAAAGAATTAAAACAATGTTTCTAAATGAGGTGGTTTAACTAGAAACGACTGGTTCAAATACTTCTCTTGTACGGGTCAAGCAGAGAGAAGCAGTTGAACCAGTTTGCTTAAATACCTTGACCTCAAGATAGGGAACAATAAACCCCATTGAACAAGTTGCTACAAGCTCACAATAACAAAATTATTAAACAAATTAGAAACTCAACAAAAATATTAACTTCACGATTAACAGTTTTCTTTAATTGATCAAGATATTATGACGCAGAGCTCGCCAATCTTGATGAATAGGTAAAATTATAAGTTAGTTTTGAAAACCAAAAATTTTCTGCTATAAGAAAAAAATCTTTTACAACAAAAAGTAAGTAGGAAAATTTAATATAAGGAATGCAAGTGAAAAACACCAAAACAAAAAGATTCAGTATGAATTTTGTTTCGATCAATAACTCAAAATGTGATACAGCAAATATATAAATAATCTATTCATTCTTCTTGTCCTCATTAGAAGAAGCAGCTTCTGCAGCTGCTCCGTTTGTAGCTCCAACTGCTTCAGTTTTAGCTACTCCGTCTGAAATAGGTGTGGTACTTGATGCTGTTGCTGAATTTAAAGCTGCTTCAGGAGCAGGAAAACTAGCAACAGATGGCGATGAGGTTGCTCCTGATCTTGTAGAAGCAGCTGGAGGCGTGGTAGCAGCCCCAGGAGGCGTAGCAGCTGCTGGTGGGCGTGGTGTGGTGGTAGGGGCAGGTACTCCGTTCCGCTGATGTTGATGATGTTGATGTTGTTGTTGTCCTCGCTGCAATCTCTGCAATAAATTTTAAAAATCCGAGGTACATATTTAAAAAAATAACTTACCCCCTCTCATCTGAACTTTAATTCCCCCAAAGTGTTAGGAATGTCATTATTGAACTTTATACGTATGAATGTTCTTTAAAAAATTCTTTCAGTTTTTCAGAGAAAATACATGAATTTTGGACAAAAACTAAGTACTAACAAAAAGAGGAAAAACTAGGTAATATGATAATCTTATGGGAAAAAAATGTATTATTTCATCGAGTTTAAGAATTCCATTTTTACATTTTTATCCTCATAAGATTATTATTATATCATATTTGTGATACACATACCCAAGAAACTACAGTAAAAAATAAGTCTGGTGAAATCCCATTATTTCAAGTTGGAATTGTTAACATTGTGAAAGGTTGCAAATAAGTTTTATTCTCTTGTTCTAACTATCACTGTTTTTTTATTTTCTAATGTTAAAATGTTGAAAACCATTTTTTAAGTAAATAATTGGTTCTTAATTTGAAAGTAATGCATGTGGTGTGATTGTTTCCTTAGTTTAGTTTGTTTATTTATTAATTTCTAATGATTTGCTTGTTTTTTCAAGTTAATACTACATTTAGACACAGCATGTTGAATGTGCCCTGAGTTTTTTTTTAGATGGGGAGAAGGTATAGTAGTGGGTTGTCTTAATCTACTGAACAATATCGTGTCTTCATTTATAGAAGAAATCATTTTCTGGATATTAGATCCTAAATCTTCCAAAAAGAGGAGATAAAAGCAGGTTATCTAGTAAGAATCAGTTTGACATGAACTGATGAAGATCTTTGTCTTTTATTCATGAAGCAAGATTTACTGGTTTGTTTTCATTGCTATGGAGTGCTAAGACTCCATTAAAAGTTTGCGACACTAGTATTTCAATAAGTTTTTATAAGATAACATTTCTGGTTTGATTGTGGTTTCACTTCATCATCTCGAGCTATGCGAGATATGGTGACTACTGACTCAGACCGAGCTACTTTAAAACTAGTGTTAGCTGTAGGGTGGGGGGCAAATCGACCTCTTTATTCTGTCTAATTTGTTTGATAATTACAACTGAATTTTAATGTAAAGTGAAAAAACAATTGATTGAAATTGTGGAGACATGACAACCTTTCCATTTTTGAAAAGCTCTGACCGTACTATTACAAATATGCACTATGCACAGGTTTGCAAAATATCACCAAACTTGGTTTGCAATGAAGATAAACTTTTAAAAAAATTGAATAAAGTAGGCAGTCGGGCAGTATGCTTTGAGACTCGGCAGTTAGATGAAAATGTCCAATGCAAAGCTTAAAGCATTGTCCATTTTTTGGAAAGGTCAGAATTTCAGAAAATGTTAATTAAACACAGTAGACTAATGTTGAGATCTAAATGGATATTACTGAATTAAGGTATATGAAAACTTAAAAAAACGAAAAAGGTAAGTGAGTATGTTTTGCTTTAGTAAAAAAGGTAAGTTTGCATGTTTTAATATTAAAGAAAAAGGTAAGTTTGCATGTATTAATATAAAAGAAAACTTAAGGGCACCCTGTGCATGTTGTCAGTACAAAATAATTAAGTTAATATCAATATTGATCTACGTTGAAAAGATCAATACAATGAGCGTATAAGAATGAATATTCTTCAACTAGTGTGATAATTTCCATTCTTTAATGCTCGGAGCGTGTAAGAATATACATTCTTTCACGCTCTGACCGTGTAAAAATTTCCATTCTTACACGGTAAAGAATGAAAATTCTACACCTACAGTGTAAGAATAAGCATTCTTAAACTCCAGGAAGCGAACAATATTAAAACTGTTCCTCCTGAACCGTGTAATAATGGGAATTTTTACACGATAGGTTTTCTACTATGGAACCGAACAGATATGATATAATATGTTTTCCTACCTGATTTGGAGGCCGACGAAGTATAAGCATTAAACCGAGGACAAGGAAGAGAAGAGATACCAAGTAAAGATCCCAATATAGTTCAAGAGAATCCCAAGTTTCAGGACCTAGGTAAAGGTACAAAGTTTAGCTCCCAATTTAGTTCAAGAGAATCCCAAGTTTCAGTATCTAGGTAAAAATACCAAGTAAAGATCCCAGTAAAGTTTAAGAGATTCCCAAGTTTCAGGACCTATGTAAAGGTACAAAGTTTAACTCCCAATTTAGTTCAAGAGAATCCCAAGTTTCAGTATCTAGGTAAAGATACCACGTAAAGATCCCAGTAAAGTTCAAGAGAATCCCAAGTTTCAGGACCTAGGTAAAGATACCAAGTAAAGATCCCAGTAAAGTTCAAGAGAATCTCAAGTTTCATGTCTAGGTAAAGGTACAAAGTTTAGCTCCCAATATAGTTCAAGAGAATCCCAAGTTTCAGTATCTAGGTAAAGATACCAAGTAAAGACCCTAATATAGTTCAAGAGAATCCCAAGTTTCATGTCTAGGTAAAGGTACAAAGTTTAGCTCCCAATATAGTTCAAGAGAATCCCAAGTTTCATGACCTAGGTGAAGTTTCTAGGTTTAGATGACAATATAGTTCAAGAGAATCCCAAGTTTCAGGTCTCAGGACCTCGATAAACTAAGTTTAGATCCCAATATGGTTCAAGGAAATCCCAAGTTTCCGGACCTAGGTAAAGATACCAAGTAAAGATCCAAATAAAGTTCAAGAGAATCTTAAGTTTCAGGACCTAGGTCAATATACCAAATAAAGATCCCAATATGTTCAAGAGAATCCCAAGTTTCATGACCTAGGTAAAGATTCTAGGTTTAGATAAAAATATAGTTTAAGGGAATCCCAAGTTTCAGGACCTAGGTCAAGATACCAAATAATTATCCCAATATGGTTGAAGTGAATCCCAAGTTTCAGGCCTCAGGACCTCGATAAACCAAGTTTAGATCCCAATATGGTTCAAGGAAATCCCAAGTTTCCGGACCTAGGTAAAGATACCAAGTAAAGATCCCAATATATAGTTCAAGAGAATTCCAAGTTTCAGGACCTCAGTTAACTAAGATTAGATCCCAATATGGTTCAAGGGAATCCCAAGGGAATTCCTATAGGAAAAGGCTAAAAACTGATAATAATGATTACGTTGCACTGCAGTCTTAAATTTTTTGTATTGTGCATAAAATTACTCTACTCCCCACCTCTATCTAAAATACTTTTGAACCAAATCTGAACTAAATTTTAAATTTTTACTTACCCACTATAATCTTCAAATCCTCTGCATTCTTTACAGCAAACAACACAGCAAGCTGAATATGAAAATATTGTATATTAAGCACAGCGTCATATTATATAAAGAGAGGCCCAGAAAACTGTTAAATCGCAAGACGACTGTTTGACTAAAGCTTTAATAGCAGATATAAATTGTATAATTGTGCCGTATTTACAAACCCAATTCAATAATAAGTTGATTATCAAGCTATTTGTAAAACTATTTGTGTTACAAGAAATCAAATATAGATAATATATTTTTTAAATTTAAAAAAAAAGCGAATTCTGAAAACGTATTCACCCTCAAAGTAGGAGTTTTGAACGTCAAATTTGCGCTCAAACTCAGGATTTACAGATCTTTAAAAAGTTAAATTTGACTCAAATGAATCTGAAAGAAGTTTTCCACAACACTGCATACTCAGTTCAACTACCTAACATAGCCGGTCACTCCCTTTAAGTTCATCTATACGCTTATCTTTATAACTATACTATACCTGAGCATTGTTCTGCTGCTCACTAGCTATCCTGTAATGTGATGCAGCCATTTCATAGTCAATAATAGTCCCCCAGCCATAGTAGTAGTAGTCCCCTAGTCGTACCCTGGCAGCACTATACCCCTACAAGGTTATTTTTAGCAACAAATTCTTTTATTTTAAAAGAATTTTACTTCAGTGCTTATGATCCATTTCATATTCATAAGATTTTCAAATTGTTAACAATGGGCTTAAGTTTTAACATTTTAAAAAAGATAATTTTTTTCTCGATTTTTCTTCTTATTGTTAGGCGCGTAAATATTATGATGATTTACTATTTCAAGATCAGAGCTGGATTTTTATTTTATTAAATCTAAATCCGAGTGGAAGACTAGATTTCATCTCCTGGATATCCAAAACAAAAATTCACAACTGAAATTTAAATCATTTTTTTTCCGTTGGCAACTAGGATTTGTTGTTTTTCAATAATAAATCCAAATCCTAAAAAGGTTTGCAAAAAAATTTATCCGGATCCAATGATATAACCATTTATATTTGAAAATTTTAAAAAATCAGATAAATAAAAATGATAGAAATTCGATAAATAATAATACTTAAACTAGATATATAAAAATGACAGAAATTAGATAAATAATTANTATCCAACCAAATCCAAGGATACCTTTAATTGAGAGTTCAAGCATTTATTCTCAAATAAAAACTGCCCACTTCGGATATTGATATCAGGCGTTAAAGATTAAGGATAATCCTAACGGAAGTTCCGACTCCTGGAAAACCATCCTATTTTTTGGTCGAACTGTTTGCGGATTTTATAAACAGTTGTTTGTGAATTCTTAAAGGATAACAATAGATGCTAATTTTACTGTTTCTAATAAAACCTTATCATATCAAATTGCAGCACCGCATATATACAATTTAATAAGAAATATTAATCCAATTATGAATAATAACATATCTATAATCCCAAGGTTGTATATACAGTTACGTACAATTATGTGATAAATATGAATAAAAGATTTAAAGAGAAGTTTTACATGTTTTAAAATAATGACGGCATTTTGAATTAGAAAAACCCTGATGTCCAATGGGTCAGTAAACATAATTTCAAGTTAACCTTCATTCATGGAGTGGCATGTCCGATTCGAAACTGTACCCTTTGAAGCTTTTTCTGAATCTTAGAAGCTGAATCTGATGGCAACTACCCTTACTACCGTCTGTTTGTAGAGAGACCCCACACTCACCCTTTATTTTTAGAAGAACAATTTTCTGATTAACTCGACATCTCTAGACCCGTTATCAATTGAATACCTGTCAAGAATGTAAGCAGTGTTGCTCTGAGCCACCTCGAACCCTAGCTCTGCCAGGAGAAGATACTTTAGCAGAGCCTTGTCATATAATCCGTTCTTGTAATCAGAGTGAGCCTACACCAAACCAAACTAGTTTAATCGTGTCCTTCACTTCATAAACTGGAATTTTCCCTTCAAGACTTAAATATTTCATCAAAAACTTGAATATTCCATTAAAAACTGGAATATTCCATCAAAAACTGGAATATTCCATCAAAAACTGGAATATTGCATCAAAAACTAGAATATTCCACCAAAAACTGTAATTTTACTTTTAAAAAACCATTTTCCATCACAAACTTTATTATTCCACCAAAAAATAGAATATTCCATCAAAAACTGGAATTTTCTACCAAAAACTGGAATATTCCATCGAAAACTGGAATTTTCCCTTCAAAAACTGAAATAAACGTCTCTTAAACTGGAAAATTCTCTGCAAAACTGGAATATTCAATAAAAAAACTCGAATATTCTCTGCAAATACTAGAATATTCCTTTCAAAAACTGGAATATTCCAAAAAAAAACTAAATGTTCACTAAAATATTCCACCAAAAACTGGAATAAACGTTTCATAAACTGGAAAATTCTCTACAATAATTGGAATTTTCTGGAATATTCAATACAAAAACTGGAATATTCTCTGCAAATACTGGTATATTCCCTTGATAAACTGGTATATTCCCTTGATAAACTGGTATATTCAATTTATAAACTGGAAAATTCCCTTCAAAACTGAAATAATCTGTTCTAAAACTGAAATATATTCTTTTTATAAACATGAAATTATTCCCAAATTTGTTGTCAGAGTGAGCCCACGCCAAGTCTGCAAAATTTGGAAAACTAGGCAGATAAAATCAGCTAGCTTTCAGACAGTGTTATTACAGATTTATTTCATTAAAGCGGTTTAACCAGTCCTATCTAGTTCAACTACTTTTGGTACCAGTGGTCGGACCAGAGTTTCAATTCCTTTACGGGTCTTAAATTTTCAACCACCCAAATTTTAAAATTTATGTCGATGTTCTTTTAAAAGAAATCTTCACTTTAACCTCCCCCCCCCCAGTACATTTACTGTACGATTAATGAAGGGTAGTTGGTTTAGTAAAACTAGTTTTGTTCCTCCATCAAATATTCTCCCCACTTTCCTCTCTCTGCAACATTCTTGTACAATTCAACCGCAGTCGGACAACTTCGGAGCATTCCTAACAAAAATAATCTAATAATTTTGATCCCTCAGAATGTCAGAAAACAAATTGATTTAGGAGGAAAAATGGCTGGGGGGGAGGGAGGGGGGGGGAGTGCAAATCTAATAAAAAAATGTATCAGGGACATCCCTCCTTCTTGTCAAATTTATAGCTTTCACGTGCGGTGCTTTGTAAATGTAGTTGTTTGACTTTTTTGATTTTAAACTGGAAATTTAAAATAATAGCACTGAGAGGTGAGCAAGTGGAATACCTGTTCCGGTGGCGTGCATATCAGCGAGATTAAAGAAAGCCAGAACGTGACCAGACTGGCTGGCCAGGTTGTAATACTTGATCGCCATTTTGTAATCTCGCTTCACGCCCCAACCCTATACACAAAAAGGCGTCAATTAATAGATAAAATACATTTTTATGTTTAATTTTCAGATTATATTATCCCGCTTTTGTTCACCCTGTTTTTGTACTTTTTATCCTCAAGTTTTTAAAATTTTTTTTTGCCTGAATCAGCGAATAAAATTGAATAAAAATTACGCCCGTGCAAATTTCAAATTCAAGCATTCACCTGATAGTACATGTTACCCAGGTAAAGTTGACCGTCAACCCAGCTTTGTTCTGCAGCCTAAAACTGTACTGTACTGTACTGTACTGTACTGTACTGTACTGTACTGTACTGTACTGTAATTATTGTACTGTACTGAACTTATTGTACTGTGTTTTTTAAACAGTGCTTATACTGCACTTACTGTACTCACTGTACTTTCAGTACTTAGGATCCATTTCATTTTGATCCGGATCCGCAATGAAAAATTCAGAACTTGCAGAAGCTGTAGCAGTTTTAGTCGAGGATAAAATAGGCTGAAAATGGTTGATAGATCCTAGTTCTGTTAAACCTTTAAAACTTTTAAAGTCTAGTGTTTGCAAAGTGTGGACAGATAAGATTGATTAAAATAAAAACTTTCCAGATATTGGAAATAATCTTAAAATTCTTTTCTTCTAGAATGAGAATCTGAAAAAGCTGTTTTTCTCTTGTTCAAACTTTAAACTAAACGAGTTTTCAAACCGAACTTCATTATTATTATCCTTGGTTATTGATAACTAAATACAAGATACGACCCTAGTCCTACCTTGCTGAAGTATTCAAAAGCTCTCTTATAGTCCTTGTCAACACCTTTTCCATAGAGATAGAGGATACCCAAACCTTAGATAAAGGAACTGATTACTCGCTTCAAACTCTAATTTTTTAATAAAAGGATTAGAAAATTAAAATTTTAGGCAAGAAATCAATCAAAAAAATGAACACTTTTCTTCCCTCCCTCCCTCCACCTCCCTCTTTCCTAACTATTTTAAGAATTTTTTTCTCCCACATCTTAAAATAAAAATAATTTTTCCCAGTATTGATACCAGTCACCAGTCCAGGATAATTCTAGGGATATATTTACTAAGTAAGATTGAATTTGATGTCTAATTAAAGATAATTTCAAGTGACTCTACATGCAAAGATAGCAATGCCCGATTTACAACGGTACCCTAAAAAGCCTTGTCTGATCAAGGATGAATTAGATATGCTTACTTTTGTTTTTTCATTTTTGGGTTCTCTCCAAAATATTGAAAAGTGACTTGAGCAATGCGAATTTCTTACTTGTAAGAGACAAAGGTGAAATTCACAAAAATGAACCCTTGCCGAGTCATAAAAAAAGACCATAGCTTCCACCTTTTTGTCAGATAAACGTTTTAAGGGTTCCCTTGTGAATAGGGTATATCTATCTTGAATGGAGGTTCACTTAAATTACGCTTACAGTCCCTTTCAGAATCTAAAATCTAGAAACCTGATTGTCCAACTGGATTGTTAAGACTGGCGGCCTTCTTAAAGTACTTGAAGGCAGTCTCATTACTCGGCTTGGCTACCTCACTTCCCTCAAGGTATATCTTTCCTGATAACAGGCAATATATTATAATATATAGTATATACAGTGAGTTCCACTGAATTATGCAAATGCTTAATTTTACTTTGAAATTGAAAAAGGGGTCTTAGAGATTAGATTTCCAATATTAAAGTTAAGAAAACAAAAAGTTTTGACAATTACACAATGATCAATTTTACATATTTACTTAAATACTAAGAATTACATAAAAATTTAGTGCATCAATGAATTATGAAACTGGCCTGTATCTTGCTCTTGGTTTGCAAATATTAGCACAAAACTTTGGCATTTGCAAATAGCAATAGTATAATGCATTAATATGAAGTTTGGATTTTGAAAAAATGTAAGAAGGGGTTTTATTTAAAAACCCACCTTTATTTAAAAATCGTAAAAATAGCAAAAATTATCTTGGACATGTTACCCTTTCATCTGTAGAAGCTTTATCAATATAGAATCCATAGAGGCTGTTTAAATTAAAGTTTGAGGCTTACTACCGTTAAAAATATACTTAAAGGCACGGATAGGGTATGATGAACAAACAAAAAATTTATATTTTGATCTCCGGAAATTAGCTTTCAACACAAGTTTAAGAAAATGTTTTAGGTTTGTAAAGCTTTGGTCCTGCCCCAGGTTGTGGGGGCAATAAGTCTGTTGCCAGAGAGTACTTCATACACTTAGCGTAAATCTTAATTTGCGGGTTCCTAATGTTCCTTGACTACAGGAATAAAATAATTTTTTGCGTTTCTTAAATTTAATGAACATTTAAGAAATCGGAAATTATTATTTTTCTCTTGTTCGTGAGCAGTTGAAATTTTTGTCTTGATATTTCACTCATTGTGGATCCGGATCCAGAAAGCCAAATTGTTGCTCATCTAATGGATTCGGGTCCTAAGCACTAAATTTTCGATATACCTAAAAACGCCATTGCCACAGCATTCCCCGACTCCGCTGCCTGCTGGAAATAGTGAAGAGCTTGCTCAGGGTCCCGAGCAATCCCTCGACCACCCTGAAAGCAATTGTTCATCAATTTTGAATCCATGCTGCAAATTGCTTATAAGACCAAAGACGATTATCAATTCTTCACACAATCGTCATGAAATTCCGTTTATATATGAATCAAAGTTTGGCATAGTATCAAAAATTAGACCAGAGCGCAAAGGTCGAAACTGGTTTTTTATCCCTTTTTAGTTCACTAATCCGTATATTTTAGTTCACTAATCCGTATATTTTAGAGTTAACAGGATTAAGTCTCTCAAGGTCGATGAAAGCTCTGTAACTTTAAAAAAGACAGTTCAAACGGATTAAAAAGTCAAAATATTAAATTAAAAGTGTCTGATGTGGTTATCAAGTTCAAACAATTTATATGAGCACTATATTTTCTCTCTGAAAATACTTTTAATTGACGAATTTTAATAATGTCAGTTTGAACGAGCTGAATTCCATTGATTGCCTTTTATTTGCCAAACCTTTGACTTTTGAGATTTCCGAATATCTTCCGGAGTCCAAAACTAAAGATTAAGAACGATAAGTTGCGACTTAAGTGTTAAGTTTCAACTTAGGCCACTTCTGACTTACATTAAACCTGAATTTTAAGCTATAGCTTAAATATTTAACTCGTCAATTTCGGCAAGTTAAAATTCAAACCCGGGAATAGCTGCGATATTTCAATGCATAAAAATGATTTATCTGACGATTTAAGTTAATAAATCTTTTTCCCGTAATCTAAAATAAATACATCACGTCGAAATATTTTGTTAGCGCTGCAGTTACGTACGTAAACATATAAAAATTACGATTTTAACAGCTGATTTACTATAATCTCTGTCGATCCGTACCTTAATTCCCGTAATCTGATTTAACAGCTAATGTAGCATAATCTCTGTCGATCCGAACCGTAATTCCCGTAATCTGATTTAACAGCTGATGTAGCATAATCTCTGTTGATCCGTACCGTAATTCCCGTAATCTGATTTAACAGCTGATGTAGCATAATCTCTGTCGATCCGAACCGTAATTCCCGTAATCTGATTGGTTCATATGTTCACCATGAAAATTTAAATTTCACCTTCAGGGTTAAATTGAGAAAGGTTAATATTTCAGTATTTAACTAATTATTTTTCAGAACTTTTAAGCTTACAACTTAAATTTAGCGCAATCTTTAGCTTTAGACTCCGATTTAGATTCATTACCGAATAGATCTAGGTCAGTCCATAAAAAAATGCCAACTGAGGCTAATTTATAATTTTCTCTTACCTGATAGTGTAGCTGTCCTAGCCCTACTTGAGCCTGTACATCTCCCTTGTCAGCCAGTAGTTGATAGTATTCAATAAGGTCATTATCCAGTATTCCTCCATACCCTCCACTATCCATCTCATCCTAGGATTGAACAATTATCTAGTATCTTATTTAGTATCTAATACAGGGGAAGAGAGTTCCAAACCTTGCAGACACAATCCGTATTTAAAAGTGTAATGTGAAAAAAGATCAAGATACATATATTTTCGGTGATTCATACTAATCTGCAGATCATGAAAAGTGCAAGATTCAAATTCAAGGCATGTGCGAAAATGGAAAACCTTGAATTGTTTCGAAAATGGTTTGGGTTTTTATTAAAAATGAAAGACCCCTTACAAATTTAAAAGTTATATTTTTTTGTTGTTTTCATTAGTTTCTTCAAATGATATTTGAACTCGGGACAAGGACAGTTACTAAAACGTTGATCATAATATGTGTGCCCAAGCCTCACACTCAGTGTCAGGTTGTTAAGGTAAGCACGGTTTGGAACACGGCCCGCATATAGATAAGCCTTTATCTATCGATCTACACTATTCTGGGTCAGCTTTCATGCAATTTTGTGGGTGTGCTTAACAGCTGTTATATCTCAGTCGATCCTAGATTTTTTGGAATTTTTTTTTAAATCTCTGCATGGTGTATTTAATTTTTCACTTTAACAAATTTTCAATTTGGCCGTCGTTGATTCTTTATTTTTTCTTTTAAATAAAACCTTAAATGCTTTAAGTCGTTATATTTTGAAATATAAGAACAAAACTGAAAACTTTTGAATGAAATATCCTTAATCCCGATCTGAGTATCCAATGTACATACTTATTTATTTTCTTCTTAATCCTCTCCTTTGGATATCCCTACTGTATTAAAGTTACATTTGATAACAATTACAGGTATGATGCTATATCGATTGGACTAATATCCGATTGAACTAAAATCAGCTGTTCACAAGCCGGCTTTTAGAGCATTCAAACAAATATAAGTTTAATCATGTTAATAAGAAATGCGGAAAAATTAAAAAACGGTTTTTCAGAAGTTTAAGAGCGCATTTCTAATCTCTATAATCATTCTAAAGACTTAAGGTAGATTAAAAGAGAGGATCAAGCATTGATTCTGATATTCATCATTCTAAAGTTTTCAACTCAGAATATATTATTTTTATTTTTATTGATTCATTATTTTAATTATTATTTAAATTATTCTCTATGCAAAAAACTTGTTTAGTTACCAAATTGAGTAAATGCTTGAAAAAATAATTAATTCAAATCTGTGAAATATCTCAAAATCGCGAATGTTTCAAAACGTGTTTTGCGACTTTGAATTTGCTTCAAAATGTGACATCTTCTAAAATGAAATCAAGTATCATCTAAAATTTAAATTTATTTATTTTTAGGGGTTCAATTTTTTAATAAAAATGTAGCCTTAAATATTTTAAATCAAAGCATGCAGAGTGCAGACGGATTTTTACTTCTGGACTTAAATTGATTAATGCTAACAATTAGAAAAGATTACTTTGCACATTTGGCCCAGACCTGACACTCAGTGTCAGGTCTGGGTTTGGAACTTTCTTCCCTTGTAGTAATCGCATAGTAATCGTCGTTTCCTATCTTATAAAAATAAATTTTGCCAATGTCATTTCAAGTGCGTTTATTACGTTGTTTGGATAAAAAACAAGATAGATTGTTTTTATCTCTTCTGCCCGACATAGCTTCCGTAAATGTAACTTTTTAAAGGGAGGGTCAAAAGGCTCTTTAGTCTTTATCTATATAATAAAACAAGACATTCGTATATATATATATATATATGCTGCCTATAGCCGGGCAAACGACTGGATTGATTGAGCTGAAATTTTTTGTTGACACTCATGGGAAGCCAGGGGGGGGGGTGTTGTAGACTAAAAAAATCGAAATTTTTCTTTTTTTCCACGGGCAACGCCAGGCCCTTCAGCTAGTATTATTTAAAATATTACCAACCTGTAACCGAATTCTCTGCACCGTAGCTCCTCCACTAAAGGACACCTCAGCAGCTACACTAGCTGCTACTCTTCTGTAGTAATCAAGAGCTTTTTCACAGCTAGCAGCTACACCACTCCCGGAGAAGTATCTAGAACAAACAGGTCTTAAGAAGTAAATATTACATTATAAAAAATTCACCCTCACAATTTTTTTTGTGAAGATTGGGGGATTTAAAAATTGGACATCAAGTCATAGCTCTTTAGGATTATTTTATTTTTATAAAAAATCTATATTTTCCCCAAATAAACTCTTTTATCTTAATTTAACTTGAGTTATGTCAATTGCATTCCTTTTATCTGGCACATGAATCCACAAATCATTTTTCGTTAAAACCACAATTAAAATAAATTCATTTTCAGATAAAAAACAAGAATATTTCATTCATCCCTGATCAGGCAAAGGTTTGAAGGATATCGTTCTGAATATATAAATGGAGGGCTACTTGAAATTACGTATACACTCTACAGCCCCTCCATAAGAAGAACTTAGCTGCAAACCTACCTGTATCCTAAAGCCATCTGAGCCCAAGGCGAGCCCCCGAAAGCCCCAAAGGTGTAGTGAAGCAGAGCTTTGCTTTGACTTGAGTTTTGTAGAGTTCCTAAACAATTACTACTAGGAGTAACTCTTAGAAATCATTATTATTATTATTATTACTATTACCATTATTATTAATATCCGTATTAATACTATTAACATTTTCTTTTTTTATTATCATTATAGCTGAAAAAAAAAGGAATTCGATCCTTCAAATGAATCAAGTATCACGCATTTTTAGGAACCAATTTGAAAAAATGTCTCTACAAAAAATTATGATTTTTACAACCATTCAAAAAAGGAAAATATTTATCAGCTGGGGAATATTTGGAGCAGCGTTTCGGATCCGGATCCGGTCGGATCCGTATCATTTGGTCGGATCCGGATCCGGATCCGTATCAGGAAACGTTGATATGGATCCGGGTAGCGCAAATCCAGGTTCTGCCTGCAGTACAGACAAACTAATAAAAGGGTCTAGTCCTCAAATTTGAAATCCAGGTTCTGTTTGCAGTACAAACAAACTTATTAAAGGGTCTAGTCGTCAAATTTGAAGTGGGGACAAAACTCTAATTAAGGGATTTTATTGATCTAATGTTTCTTCAAGGAGTACAAGAAAATCCCAAGAATGTTATGATAAATATTTATATAAATATATATATTGATTGTTTTTTGACAAATTCGTAAAAAAACCTAAAATAATAGGCAAAGTGAAAGCGAAACCCCGGGTTTTTGGAAAAATCTTTGTCAGAGCATCGGAACAACTAGTTATTTAAACCTAAAATAAAACAATATTAAGTGTGTAGAAATGTATGACTTTATCGTACTTTTATGTTGCAAAGAAATGTGCAATATACACAACTAATTTGCGAAACTCATTAAAGAAATTTACGGTATAAAATATGAATCCTATTTAAGTAAGAAATGAAGTAGGACGTTATTGAATAGTTCTGTCGAATTCAAATTAAAAATTACGCTCCAATTACGATTTACAAAACTAAACTGATGATTAAGACACCTATATTTTTTAATGCAATTGTCAAAATTCAAAATATTTCCAGATTAAAAAACCGGTTTATTCCTTGCTGTTGCATATGTTTAAAAGGGTAAATTCCCTTTAACATTCCGTATTATTTAAGAGACCACTGTATTTCACCTGGTATGGGTTCCAAGCAGCTTGGCCCAAGCAATTGTAATTAAAGCAGGAGAGTACTTAAGTTCTCCTAATTCGGTCATAGTAATCCAGGCCTGAAAAATTGTTTAAAATTGTCATCGCCGTCCCATCTACCCTTTCCCAATCCCATCCTAATCCACATCCCATCCTAATCCACATCCCAACCCATAACAACCCATCCCAATCCACATCCCATCCCAATCCACATCCCATCCTAATCCACATCCCATCCTAATCCACATCCCATCCTAATCCACATCCCATCCTAATCCACATCCCATCCCATCCCAATCCACAACCCAACCCATAATAACCCATCCCAGTCCACATCCCAACCCAAAACAACCAATCCCAATCTCATCCCAGTCTAAGACCCATTTCCAGCCAAGAACATCCCACATCAAAATATCAATCATCATTGATTGGTCGCTGTCCTGTTAGATTTTAAAATAATTTATTTATTTGGAATGATTGTAGTCGTTATTAGTGACTTGAAATTCTCTAGTGTGGCAAATCCAATTCACTCCGGTACCCTTATAAGGTAAGTCTGATCCAAAATGAATGAGATATCCTTGATAGTTTCTTTTGTAACAATTATTTTCAGTTATGGTCAGTGTTAAAACACTATGATAGAATAACAACGCTTCCACATTATTGACAAGATAAAGGCGAGTACTGTAGTAAATCTGAGGTTCATTTGAATTAAGAGAAAGATATTTTTCGACCTGGTATTTATCTCCTGAACTTGAGTTTAGAACCGCTAACACACTTTCATACTTCTCTCTCATCTCCTTTTCAGCCTTAATAAACATGCCTTACTGGAGGGAGATTAATTTTAAAGGAGGGGGGTGGGGGCGGGGGGAAAGTTATCGTAAGCGCCAGTTAAGTAGACATTTCACACGACAGACTAACTTTCTTGTTAATGTTTGAAAAATGGGAGGTCTTCGGAGAAATAATGGGAGGTATCCGGAGAAATAATGGGAGGTATCCGGAGAAATACCACCCTAGAAACGACAGCATGGTACCACGAGAAAAAGAAAAAACTGGATGAAATCTGATAATTTCCCCCTTCCTTTAATTACACAACCAACAGTTAAAAATTAAATAATCCCTCTTTTTTAAAATCATGTATCTTCTTTCACTCTGGACATTTTCAGGTAAAATGTGGCGATAATTAATAGAACATTTTTGATGAGAAGTGTCAGAAATGGGAATAATGACTTGCCAGTTGACTTCCCCCCCCCCCCTCCATTCCCCGCCAAAATCCAGAACGATATTTCAGCAAAATGCAACTTGGAAATTAAATATGTAAGGGACGTAATCATGTGAGATCCAGTTATCTAGTAATCTCGTAATACCTGATTATCATTCACGGTAGGTTCTATGATCGCATCAACAGCTTCAAACTTGACAACGTCGTCCGGTGCTTTGAAACTGCTATCAGAGCTAAATTTAGAATCAGTGATTTAATTGATATTTTGATCACGAAAGGGACTGTGTACGTAAGTTCTAGTGTCTCGACACAGGCAGAGTGGACGTTCGATTGACATGACGTAGATAATCTTTTCTTTCTGCAGAAAACTAATTTTCTTAAAGGGAGTGACCGGCAATGTATGGTAGTTGAACTGAGAAAGTATTGTGGAGAAGTTTAGGATTCATTTGAGACCTATAAAACGTTTAAATAATGTAAAATTACTGAGTTTGAGCGCAAAGTCGACGTTCAAAATCATCCATTTGAGTGGTTACGTTTGGATAATCGATTTTTTTTAAATTATTAAATAATGACGACAAAAAATGTAAAAAAATTCTAATTTTCTAATTAGATGCTTAGGCAAATATTTCTCAATTGAATTTTTCTCAATAAATCAATTATTTCGTTTTCATCATTATCATCATATTGAATTTCTTAGTATTTACGAATTTGTTCGCAGATTTATTCAAATTCTTTAAATGTCGTCTTTTCGATAAAAATTGCAGGAAATCTACAATGAATGTTTGTGAACATTGAGACATTACAGAAACCAATAACTTAATAAGATTTGTCATTTTCGATGAAAATAGTTCATTTTTATTTTCTCAACATGTTCCTGAACACCTAATTGATTGAGACAACGTCTACACTCTACAGACCCCAAATGGCATGATTATAGATTTTTGAATGAATTTTGAAAAAGATAATGATTAGGAAGCCTAAATTACATCACATTAGTGATTCATAACCGTTATAAAACATTCTTCGTGGAATTTTGATTTTAGTAGGATTTTACATAACTATGCAGGATCGGTTAAAAACAATATCCATTTTTTATACTTATTAATTTAAATGTTACCTAGTGCTGGTCTCTGAATTCTCCCAAGATTCATGGATAACAATGATATCATCGTTAGTGTCCTCCTCCCTGCTGACATTACAAACATTAAGGCATCAATTTAACAGGGGTCCATATAATTCCATTTCTGATCCAAAATGGGATCGGGGTTGTAAGTACACTTTATATGTCATTGAGAACTTTGACAAGTTTTTGTGAACGTGAACTACACTTCAGAAATGTGTACTGCATTTGGAGTGTTAAAAGTATTAGTATTAATATAAGAAATAAATATGACGTACAGAAAAATAAACACTCCCTTGCAGTAAACATTCTGCAGTATGGAGTTTTTTTCTACAACTTGACATTGTACTTCCAATTGTTTACAATAACAATATGGTTTATTTCTGCCCCTAATATCAATCAATCAACATTTGGGATTGATCAGATGGAATTATATGGACCCCTGATCAAATAAAGTTTCTTTCCTAGAGATGCGGATCCTGATTCAATCTAATAAGAAAGGAGGGGTCCGTGTACTAGAAAGTCGTGGCATAAATTTTAAAAAGCTTGTCACAAAAAATGTCTTTTGTTATGGGAGTGATGGGCATTTAATTGTTTTTTTTTTTTTAATGCATGCAAACCCTAGATAAAACTCATTGATTGATTGATTGAGGATTGTTTAGTTCTTTTACTTCCTTTACGACTAACATATTTTATTTTCACATTTTTTCCCTTTTAATTAATTGTGCATTGATAGATTGAAGGGAGGAGAGGGGAGGATATCTATTTTAAATTTCTGGCCATGACAAATCTGAATTTTCACTTTACTTTCCTTTAATTTGTCTTTAAAATTGTATTCCAAGTTACACCGGGTTATTTAATCATAATGCCAGGTTAAAAAAGATAAGATTCGAAAAATAATATGAAAATGTTTGATGCCTGTCGTCTTCGTTCTGGCTTTTAGCCCGGATACACCCCAGAAGGAGGATCAGGAGAACTACAACCCTCATGATGTCTATTCTCTCAATCTAGCATTTTATCTTTAAAAAAAAGTGTTTTTCTTCATTGGATTGATATTTGTTTTAATAAAGAAAAAATGTGGTGTTGAAAAAAATGGTTTCCCAAGAGAATTTTGTCTGGCTTCGATCCTGAAAAAGATGAAATAACAGTTTTAAACAATTTAATTCGTAAATGTATAATACATGTCTAGATGTAATCTTCTAAATACAAAAACACCAATATGTTAAGTTAAATTCTGTTATTTTCCTTTCCTCAGAAACCGTGAACCTTGAGCTGATCCTGCTTCACTAACCCGCACTGTACCAGCAGCTTACAGATATTCTCTCTCTGATCTCCCTGAACAAACGACATATTTGCGGATTTTTCTTAGTGAAAGTTTTGAGGATTTATCTCATTTGCGAGTTTTTTTCAGAAATAAAATGTAAAAGTCATAAATCATGAATAGTTTTATAATTTAGACATACGCTTGTTTCATTAGATTTTATTTCAAAATGAATCAAAATTAGATAATATTTTTTCTTTCTTTGAAAACAGTATACCCTGTACCGAGTGTGATTATTGTTAATAGCTAGGCTGTGTGCTAGTTCCTTTCTAATGTTGTTTTTATCTATGAACCGTTCTTATTAAACATTTTTGTATATATAAAAAAAACTATTAATTATTGAACATATAAAATCAAAGTTTCAAGTTTCTAAAGTTTACCATTAGAGGGATTTGCAGATTAGAGTAACCAGAAAAAGGGTGCATTACAAAATCTTGAGCAGCCACAGTGCTAATAATAAGAGATTAGGCCTTGATCCTCAAATTAAAAGTGGCCACAGTGGATATCGAGATCAAGCGATTGGGATTATGAGAATCTAACACAAAAGTTCACAGCGCTACATATAGCCTTGTTGTGGCCATGTGAACTCCCCCCCCTCCCCC
>NW_019396492.1:51232-191023 GCF_000591075.1 Eurytemora carolleeae
TGGGGGGGGGGGGGGTGAAAAATCAGACATTAACTATCAAGTCATCCCCCTTCTTGATATTTTGTCTGGAACAGAAAGACAGACTATAATCAATCTTATGTCTATTTGATGTTGTTTTAACGCAAATAGTTTCATCAGTGGCTTGAAAATCAAATATTTAAAGGGACTCTTTGCGTAATTTCAAGTTACGTTCAATTTAAAGAGCTCCATCCCCGATTCACAGCAGTGCCCTTATAACCCTTGACTGATCATCGAGGACAGAGATCTCAGTTTATATATCTCTTAAATGCTGTGTAAAAAGCCGTAAAATTTGTTCAAAGTTAATTGGACCATTCAAAATCATTAAAGTCGTCTTCCTTTTCACAGTTTTATGGGTCTCACTGTAGTACAAATATCAAATGTCCAATTCGAATTTTTAACTGTTCTCTGTTTCTAGTTGAGTGTACCAGTACAGGGAGGAGATGGTAATGTTGTTGAGTTCTGTGTATCCAAGTGGTGGGCAAACCTAGGAAATATAGATGTCAAATATACAATCAACTTTCACGGGGTCCTACCGAGCCAACGTGAGTAGATACTATATATAGTTATATCATTTTTATAGAAATATTAAACCTTTTTAAAGTTTCCTTTTTATTTTTATTTTTACAAGAATTTTACGCATTTAACAAAATCGGTTAGTTGCTGAAGAAAATATAGATATTTATCTGTCGCAAGTGTTTCCCTGATATTTGTTATCTAGGAGAAATTATGATGCATGGTGGAGAAGGTTTGATGAGACTAGATCTAGTCTCTAGGATCAGTCTAGAGGATATTCAACCGGAAATTAAACTTAAATCTGCAGTTCAGGTATATTTAATTTTCTTCCTGTCTTCATCCACTTTCATTTCTTTTTACTTTTTTATGAATCAGATGAATCTAAAGGTGGGTCACTTATACACTAGACGGAGGCTTAGCCGGTATCAGTTTGGGAAGAACTGATGCACGAGACCGATTAAGCCTAGGAATCTTAAACTCGCGGATATTAGACACAAACGTTTCGTGGTGTGATAAATCCACTTCAAGCCGCCGTGTCTGCATACTGCATTTTTAATCAAATCCGTTGGAAAATTATTTTGGTCGCCGTCGTAAAATCTACAACCCCTGTGACCGGCCTTTTTTATATTGATTTGTTTTCTAATTTGTTAAACATATATTAAATGTTCATGGTATCGATGTGTTAAGGTTCTACGACCGACAGAGAGTAAAGTAGTAACTCTTGGTTCCCGGGATATCCTTCCTCCTGCTCGGCATACATTCGAGCTCCAGCTCTTCTACACAATATCTGTTCCTAAATCTACAGAGATTACTCCGAACCTACCGATGCTCTCAGATGTTCTCTACGAGAGTGAGATAGAATCCCAGCTCTGGATGTTGTATGATTCCAACAAGTGAGTAACTTGATGTTCCGGACATATCTATCCGTAAACGTAATTTCAAGTGACCTCTTATTTAAAAGAGGACCGAGTCCGATTCACAACCCTTTAAAGTTTTGTATAGTTGAAAATGAATGAGATATCCAAGTTTAAAAATTCATCATTTACAAGTGTTGTTTCTTTACTAAAGTTACTTTCACATATATTATGGGAGGACGGTGTCAGAATTAAACACTTATTAAGCTAGAAAAATAGCAATATCTTCCTCACCCTTGATCCGATAAAGGTTTTAAAGTACCATTGTGAATCGGACATGCATGAATATAATCTAATCCCTGTTGTGTCCAGGAGACTGGTTGGGTCCGGGGACGCCTACCCTAGTAAGTGGGGATTAAAGGTGGAGAAGGGAGAATATACTCTCCGGGTTCATATTAGACAGGAGAAACGAGATCTTCTGGACAGGTTAGATAAATACTTGGTCAGGGAAAATATGGTTAGACGAAAAGAATGATACTTTAATAGCGACCTAAAACTAAAATAAAAAAACATGGAACGTTGAATTTGGTTTTGTTCTTTAAATTAAATAATAAACTGTTTGATTTGATTTGTTTTGATTTGATTTGATTTGATTTGATTTGATTTGATTTGATTTGATTTGATTTGATTTGATTTGATTGTCTTATAATCGTATACTTATTGATTTGGCAAAGAATGAAATAAATGTACATTGACAGGGAATCATTAATTTATAGAAAAATAAAGAATACATTTTGTACAGCGTCTATGAAGTCTAATTTGTTGGTAACCTTGGACAATTAACCCTTTCCTTAATCTATGGTGTAAAATATATTTGAAAGCTATTTTTTTATTTTGGATTAAAAGGAATCTCTCTTTTTTTAACTTTAAACTTTTGGTGTAAAATAAGCCCTTTCTATTTATAAAAGTATTGTAATGGGTTTTTTTTCTATTTACAGAGGCTTAAATAATATTTTTTGAAAATGCTTAATTTAGGTTTACTGAGACTCCTCTTCTACTTTCTTCCAAATTATCTTCAGCAGTTTCCCTGGATGTTTATTCATCCCATTCAGAGGCAGTAGGTTGGTCTTCTACAGGGAGAACCAGAAAATTGTTGCATTAATGTCGTCTTTGTTCCTCGTTTAACTAAAGAACGAAGTCTAAGAAAGAAGACGACATGAATTACGCTGTTTTTTGCTTTGTTCCTTCTGTAAGATACATGGTGAAATTTTTAAATAATTGTTTTGAACTGAGAAACCATAGTGCAAAATCTACCATCTGTATGACGGAGCAATCCCTGCATTATGATATTCATATTTATCTTGATAAAACGGCATTTTCTACTTTCAATTAAATTAACATAATGGTTCTTGGTTACTAGAACCTTCAGTGCAAATCTATATCTATATTTATATCCATATGAGGATGTATATCTGTTTTTTTTATTGAATAATTAATTGATGATATCCATATATATGTATAAATCGGCCCCCATATAACAAGTAATGTCAGAACAACTAATACACTCTTGATAGGCTGTGGTAATTTACACCTCTGGACTCCATGATCCTGCCACACCTCCTGGTGGTATCTCTCCATTATCTGTTTTGGAGGCCGCGGGGGGGGGGGGGCTTAAGTGTGGTAAAACCCGTGGACGATCGGGGTCTTCCAAATTTGGGGGGCTTTCAGATTTAATCTCTTTATCGTTATATATTAGATAATGTTTAGTTGGTGGGAAGAAGATGAGTGTGTGTAAAGGATATCCTGGTAGATCTATACCTATTTATATATCTCCGCTCTCCTCAGATAAACATACCAAAGGTTCATCATTAGGACAGTATTTACAAGGCACTGCTACTTTTGCTAAGGTAATATTTTGCATTTTTATGTTGTTTTTTTATTCAAAATACCAATCAATTATGTTAAATCATGTTCTAGTACTAAAAAAGCTGATTTTATCGTCTGTATAGTGCTTAGGATCCGGATTCTTTGGATCCTCAATATTTTGGCTTCCTGGATCCTGATCCGCAATCCAAGGGGGAAAATATTAACCAATGTTTACCAAAACGTGTTTAAACTTTGCTCTCAGAACACTAATCGCAACTGTAAAAAGTGAGAGTTTATAAAAAATTTCCTAAAAAAGATGAAACAAATTAGGAAATTTTTATCTGCTGAAAAAAAAAACCCAGTAAATCTTAAAGAAATGTTAATGACCTGAATTCGGTTCCGCATCAAAATTAAATGGATCCTACGCACTGATCGTATTTATGTATTATACAGGTTGTCCCAATAAACATGGGAATACAGTGACGAATTCGATATCGTCTTTTTAAATAATTCTTTGATTTAGTATAGTGATACCTACTGAGAAAGCTGTGATCTGTAAGAT
Source organism: Eurytemora carolleeae (assembly GCF_000591075.1). NCBI lineage: Eukaryota > Metazoa > Arthropoda > Copepoda > Calanoida > Temoridae > Eurytemora > Eurytemora carolleeae. The sequence continues at coordinate 55,049 of NW_019396492.1, forward strand.
TTGCGTCTGCTATGTTCACAATTTGTTTGTTTATGTTTTGACTGTACACGATTGTACTTAGTAAAACAAGAAAATTACAAGTTCAGAGTAATCTTGTCCGTCTTCACTGTTTATCTAGCGGAGACATTATAGACACATCTTTGAAGCCATTTACCGTTTTCATAAAATAAACTCTAGCAGACATAAGAATATTATGACTTTTGAAACTAGGCATTACACTGCTAATTCATAACAAAGACGATATCGAATTTGTCACTGAATTTCCATGTTTATTGGGACACCCTGTATGTACTGTATCGTATTTTATCTTATATTTAGGATGAGCAGGGTAAGAAGACGGATGTATATCAGATAAAATATATCCTGCCTGAACCCATGAAGAAGAAGGATAAGAGCAAGGATGGAAAGAAAGCTAAGACGGATGATTATGAGTCCTATAAAGATTCTATCAAGGATTCAAAGATTGCCTGGTTGAGTAAACTTCCAGCTGATAGTATTCAGACTAAGGTTAATTTTTAATGACATTAGACAAAAGATGAAAACTATTCGTCATTTCGATTAATCGTTTTATTTATATCTTTTCTCAGAGAACAAAGGAATGGATTCTTCGCCATAAACTCAAATTTTCTAATTCCTATATCTTTACAACCAGAGGGTGTAAACCTTTGATATTTCAAACTTGGTTTATTTGATCTAACAGAATTCAAAGTTTGAAATATCTAAGGTCTAAGACATTGAGTTGCAAAGATATAGAGATTAGAAAATTTAAGTTTGTGGTGAGAAGACTCAATTCCTTTGTACTCTGATTGAAATTTTAACTCTGAAGCAAGATTGTATCAGGTCAAAACTAAAAATTAAAACCTGTTAAATTTATCAATTTTTTGCGTTCTAAAGTGGGGGACAGGGCTCAAGTTTGGTCGTGGACTGGAAATTTTGCTAAATGAACTCCAGGAGCCGGAAGAATTAAAACTCTTGATTGTGTTCGTCTAAGGCCATCACACCAGCCAAGATTTGATTTGATTTAATCGAACATTTCGATAAATCGTTTTGATTTATATCGGGATAGTGTGGGACATTATTCATGGATAGGTTTAATATACAGGACCATTGGGACATATCGGACATATCGGGACATTATTCATGGATAGGTTTAATATACAGGACCGTTGGCCCCAACTTGATAATATGACAGGTTGTCTTTTAATAAGAATATCTTTTCTCCAAGTACAAACTTAGCAATAAAAAATCCTCTCTGTGCTTTATTTATTTATTGCTAACTAACAGAGAGGAAGATCTCAAAGTGTTGCGGAGATTTATAAGTAAAAAATTAATTTTAAAAATAAATTATACAACTATGCTCATTTTCAGATGAGGATATTTGAGAAAATTGTAGGTTTTTTGCATAAATAAATCATTATTTTTGAAAACAAATTGAATTGTTTAGGAATTGTACAGTGAGCTATGTACAGAAGGAGTATCGTTGACTAGTGTACATGCAGCTAGACTCCAGGGACTAACAGGAGCTGAGAACAAGGATTGGAACGAGATTCTAGCAACAGCAGATAAGGTAAAGTAAAATTTGAAATTCTGTTTCTATACATTCTTTGGAATGTATAATCTATCCAAAGAAATAAAAACAAACTTCTTTTTCCGAATAAATGTATTTTAAAAACCGTTTTATCTCGTAAATTTTGTAAAGATGAAAATATTTCTAGGGGTTGTGGACATTAGCTGAAAGTGTTTTTTTTAAGTTTGGGACTTTTGATGCTTTTGACCAAAATATATAATTTATTGTCACAAAGAAATAAAGTTTTGATCCGGCAAAGTATTACAAAAAGTGAAAATATTACCACTTGGTAAACGATTCAGCTTAGATTTGTCTTATGTCTTCTATTCAAATCAATATTTTAACCTTTATGTTTAATGTTTATAGGGAAACTTGTCCAATTCACGACGGCACTTAAACCCCTTTACCTTATCAACCATGAGGAAGATATTGTCGATTTACTATCTTGAAAAGCGTTGAATTGTAACAATTTTCATCATTGTCTAATGTCTATACTGCATAAATGCGCAAGTCACTTTTATAGAGAAACCACGATTGAAAATTATACTTTTGTAGAAAAACAAGTATATCTAATTCACTCGTTATCAGATAAATGTTAAAAGAATACCATTGGGAATCAGACCTGCCACTTTATGATTGAAGGGTCACTTGAAATTACATATACAGTCCCTTTATTACAGTTGATTGGTTGTGTGAACCAAACTGAGCTGTTGGCCTGGTTGGGAACGAAGGCGGATACACGGGACAACGCTGCTGATGTAAAGAAGGATATGGAGAAGATGAAAGGACAGCTGATTGATGCACTAGCAGCTAAAGGAGAAGCACTGCTTAAAGGTCAGGGTCATTTTTAAATTTTTGTGCAAATACTAGACTCTGGACTGCCAAGGCGATTTGCGTCCCTCTCTATTAAAAAAATGAAATTTTCCATTATACTTGTTTGCGAGCATTTTCTAATAATCATTTTGAAAGCATAGTATTATTAGATTAAAATTAGAAATTATAAAATTGAAGAGATCTAAAATATTGTTGATCAGAGTTTGGAACGTTTGTCTGGAGTATCGTTAATCTTGAACGCTTGATCTCTTTATCCAATGTGGACACGTTTGAATTTGAGGATAACTGCGTAACTCCTCACTCTTAGTTAAAATCATCCCTGAAGGAAATAACCACCACGAGATATTGAAGAGGAATTAAATTAACCCATTGGACTGTTTAAGATTGAGATCAATGCTTGATTCCGAGATTCGTAAAACAAAAGGTTCTGTTTTAAAATCTCCAAAAATAGTTTTAGCCCGTTCGGATCAGTCGTTTCACCATTTATTGGAAAGTTACCCATTATGCCAGACAATTTTATATTCTGATAATATTTCTGTCTAGTTGGAGGGGAGAAGAACGATGAACTGTCCGAGGTTTATACTAACATAGTTAAATATTGCGATCCAACAGATACAAAGGTACTTTTTCTTATATCAAACTTCAGAATCAATTATTAGGATAATTTTTAGATGGATAAGAATCCGTCCTGATTCAGTTAACAAATATTTCTGTCCGTTTTTGATATTTTTTTTTTTTTTCTGCTGTTATAAATGAGGAATCCGGGAAAATTTACAATTCTCTCATTCGCCAACAATGCAATTAAGATTATTTATTTGAGACAAAAAAATGTTTATTTTGGTTGATATCCGGTTCCGGATACAGGTGGGCAAAATATGGATTCGGAACCTACGCACTGGCCTTAATCATATTTATATTGTGTAATATTTAATTCTGTTTTGTAGGTGATAGGGTTTGTTGTTGGATACCTTATACGACTGGAGCTTTATGGGAAAGCGCTCAAGTAAGTACTTTTTCAGATTTTCATAATACTTTAATTTTAGTCCAGTTTTATAGGATAGATAAACAGGGACGTACAAGGGGCGGCCGGTATTTCCGCCACCCCCCACCCCCCCTCTTTAGGGGGGGCACCCATATAAGAAATACTTAAAAACCTCACCTTTGCCCTTAGCTAAAAAAGTTTCATCAAAAAAGCTTTAATCAATACTGCTTTCAGTGTAAATATATCTTTGATTTCATTATTTATAATTATACAATATGTATCGTTTCTTTGAAAATATAGATGTTTTATAATAAACGTTTTCATCTCTATTTTTCACCCATTGAAGCTTACACCACAGTATTAAGAGGAAGTGTCTGATGAGTCCACTTAAGAAAATTGCATGAATAATTTATTAACACTTGTTATATGGAAGTGTGTACATGATTCAATAGTTTAAATAGTTTAAAAGGGCATCAATATTTTTTCAAAACAGGGTTTCTCAAGGGGGGGCACACAAATTGTCCCCCCCCCCTTCACAAATGCTCTCGTACGCCCCTGTAGATAAAGCACTTAAAGCAGATATTTTCAGCATTTAAACATGAAATTTATTAATGCATTTACTTTTTTGAATGTACATATATCAGCCAAATCCTTGAAAATAAATTCTTTATTAAAGTTTTAAACTATTACATAATTAATATCATATATTTTTGAACACGAAAAAAAACTTAAACTAACCCTGGTCTTAAAAGATAAAAGATTTGAAATAAGGAGGAAAATTAGAAGAGGAGTGAGAAGGCTCATTACCCCCTCCTGAGAACAAGAATGTCTAGAGATGGAATTTAATGAATTTGAGTCGCGGTTTAAATCTGCCAAAACCCGGTTTAAATTATGCGCCGGCTTAAATCTTAAAACATTTGATACAATTTTAAGTGGAACCAACCATATTGAAGCCGCGACTTGAATTTAAACCGCCGCTCAAATTCTTTAAATTCGGCCACAGGTCTAGTTATTAATTTTGTTTTATTTTGTTCTCTTTTTATTTAATTTGTCGCCGTATTTAGATACGTGGTGAAGCAGATAGAGGAGAAGCACAGCAAGGATCTGATTCTCCAGGTGGTTGACCTACTCAACAAGCTCGGCTGGAAACATGCTGCCAGGTCAGTTATATACCTGAATTAATTCTGGACGCTTCGTAATCCTTTATCAAATTTGAAAACACCTCAGATTGGTTCGTACGTTTTTAAATTCAAATCTGAATTTTGTCAATATCGACGGTTTTATATTTATCATATTTATTTCAATCTAATATTTATTTGTTTCAGTTTCTTGGAGAAAAGTATTCCTGCCAAGTTTCCTGTCGAGTATCAACCTTTCTAGAATATTTATTAATTTCATGACACTAGACAGGGGGGAATTTATTTAAACTATTTAAGAATTAATTTCAAAGCTTGGGGGGTTACAAAATTGGACTAATTTAAAGGCTTTTTTACCTTTTTAAAATTATTTTCTCAAAATTTCGATCCGAAAAGGATCAAATGAATTGTTTAGATAGCTAAAATATATTCTGACATGAGTAGGAATGTTTTTTCTATAATTTATACAGTATGCACCCCTGAATTTAGAATTGTAGTCAAATGTACACGGTGCATTATTGGTCTTTTTGTTTGATACAGTTCACATGTACATTTGTTACCAATTGTTTATCTAGCAGATTATATGTGTACATTTTTGAAAGTGGCGTTGAACGAAACTCACGAGTTTCTTGTTTGGGGTCTAAACATTTGAGTAGATTTTAATTTAAGAAATTAGAAAACAAATATAGAATGTGAAGAAACCACGTGAAATAATATTTCTTAACAAAAAAATTGGTATCTAAAAAAATGGCTGACTCCGTTCATAAAAACGGGTTTCGATACTTGGTTTCATTACGATACTAACTACACTAACTAAACAAATAAAGACTGCACAATTTTCCCGAGATTTACCACCGAGATTATAATTTCATTAAGAAAATCACTTTCTTCAAGTTTCTTTCTTATTTATGTCTACAGACCGATAAACACTTTTTTTAGCTCGAGACTTATAAATAAACTTGCTTACATGTCTCTTGAGACTGGTTAGTTCTTAATCAACTTGAGACTGGTTAGTTCTTAATCAACTTGAGACTGGTTAGTTCTTAATCAACTTGAGACTGGAAAATTATCTGTAAAGTTACTTTAGACCATATATTTGATTTATTTTGTATTGAACTCTGTACTCTGTAAATTGTACATCATAAAATATTCAGTGTACAGAGTACAGAGTACACAGTGACTGCATAAATATTCTGTTAATTACATTTCTATTTAAATTTTTTGTGATTAGTTATTCGTATTTTATGCTGAATTGATAACCTTCCAACTAAATACATGAAAGAGGAACTAACTCATCTGTTTCTTTTGTCTAATCCCGAATCGGTACACATCGATTTTAGTAGTGCTTCCGGATTTAATGGATCCTTAATATCTTGAAATTAAACAAATATCGGTCAGAACTCGCCTCATTTCCCGTTGATCTACAATACAAGGTTATTTATCGTTTAGGTTACTTTTTTAACGTCTTAATGAAACTTCAAGCATTTTTAATTTGTTTTCTGTTTAAAAAATTGAAATATTTATATCCTAAGGGAGAGAAAAGTTAATACGAACAAAAAAAAATTATTTTTAACGCGTTCGTTTTAGGTTCGTTTTAGGTTCGTTTTAGGTTCGTCTTAGGCTCGTTTAAGGCCCGTTTTAGGCTCGTCTCAGGCTCGTTTTAGACTCTTTTTTAAACTCTTTTTTTGACATTTTCTCACAGGGTCAAACATTTTTGTAACCTTTAAGTCCAAACCCCTCAAAAATAAACCAACATATTGAAGAGAAGGGAGATACAACTGACGCGGCCAGACCTACCATATGATTATACAATATACATGCTTTGCAGACGGGACTCCATTTGTATAAGAAATATTCAGAATAGGTTATTGTATACGCGGTATTTGTGCGGTATTTGTACATAAGACAAATATTTCTTATTCAAATGAAGTACCGTTTACAAAGCATTTATAATCATATGGTAGGGCGGATCTCCCCTTTATTTCATACTCCTTGGTCCCAATAGACATGTAAACTATTTTGAGCATGTATCTTTGTAAAAAATGTTTCATTTAGTATTTTGATGCCTACTAGAAGAGCTGTAATGCGTAGACAGATTGCTTAGTACTCTAAGTACAATTGTATTTCGTCACTTTTCATCTTGTAGAAATATTGCTATAGTAGACACGACCTTATAATAGCTTTTTAAATTAAGTATTAAAATGCTAATTTTTAACAAAGACGATCTGGAACTCGACATTTACTTACCATGTGTATTGGAACACTTTGTATCATGTTTCAGTCTAAAGTTGCTTAAAACAAGTAAATTTTGGAGAAAATTTTATTTATAAAAGCATATGCTGCAGACAAAGATCAATTTTAAGTTGGAAATGGATTCGTTTCTAAATCTAATGGATTGAGGATTAAGAACAGCAGTAAAGGTTAAATGAAAACTATTACCAAGAGTTGAGATTTGTAACAGTTAATGTAGAAACAACATTAGTTTGTCCTAACACCAATTACAGATTAATTAGGGCGTTAAATTGTTAGACAACTTAATAACTAACTAAATGGAAGTATCGGAGTGACAAATTCATTTTCTTCTTTTTTCATCCAACAATGTCGAAAAATTACCTAAATTCTTGAGAAATAAAAAGAAACAAAAATTAAACAAATTAATAAAACATCGAAATCAATGTTAGAAGATTTGGATCAAAACCAACGAGGTTATAGTTTATAGAGTGACGATGTACGCTAATCCTTTACTAATTGTATAGGCCATGAACTATACCGGGAGCGTACGGCATATTTGTTTATTATAAGGAGATTCTGGCCTAACCTATAGTATATCATTATTAGTATATAGTGGTAAGTGTACAGTACAGCTAACTGAGCACACAAGTAGGGATCTTTCATCCCCCCTGATCAAAACATTCTTTTTATAAAGTTTTTAACACATTTATTTCCAGGAACGAATTTTTTATGGAAGTCAAACATAAGCTTATTTCGTTAAATGATGCAGGAAAAAATGAACATTTTATTTTAAGATTTTTAACTTTTGATTTCGTCTGTTAAGGTTAACATCAAAAATACATAGTAAACAGTCCATGATTGATTTTTAAATGTTATTATTTGAGTTCTTTAAAACAATATTAAGTTACCCAACCTAAATATTTATTAAATTGGTAAATACGTAATAAATCCTTTATAAATTTGGAATAGATAAATTTACTTATTAAACAGTCTTTTTAAAACACTTATCAGTTTTTTGTTTACAACTAAGTTTTTTATGGAAAATCTTACATTAGCTTATTTTGCAGGAAAATGCGAGCATTTTTAGAAGATTTCGAACTTTTTATTTTCGTCTGTTTGTGGAAATATATATAAATATACATATAGATAAAATTAACATCAAGAATACAATATGTATAATTCGAGCTTGGTAGTTCACATCGAGCCTTGAAAATAACATTTAAGATACAGGGTTCCTCAAAAAAAATTTAATGAGAACCTGAAACTTGTTTATCTGAAATTTTAGCTTGATCTTCTCCAGTAAAAATGTAGAATTTAGAAAATGATTGAATAGTTTTTTTTACAGTCATTCTTTGTTTGTATCCGTATTCTCTTTAATATTTACAACATTGAACTGTTTTTGAATCGTAACAGTAAAAGTTTAACATTCAAACCAGGGTTAATAAAAACTGTGTAAAACACCGGTGTTAGAAGCAGTACAGTGATAATCAGAAAACATGGGAATAAGAAGACGACTTTGCAGAAATATTTAGGTGTATTTGATGTTAAAAAGAAAATAGTTTTACTAGACACTTATTAAATCACTTTTTTAGCGAAGTGTAAGTTTATAATGCAAGGAAAGTTGATTGCAGTTGCGTATACTCTGCGTACATATTGAAACCAGTTCTCTCTGGGCGGAATTTGTAAACAAGAATAGATGCATCAGTGTTCGTTTAGTATCCGAGAAGGTTAAAAGCATTAAATTTTTATAGTTTTAATAATTTACAAAATAATTTCGTATGAACAGAATATTTCATTGATTTTTTATTTGAAAGATGGATCCCATGTCAGGCTTCGACATCCGTCTTGTGATTACATTACCGCCCAGAGACAGTACACTGCAGTACAAAAGATGAGTATACCTCTGAAATAACTTTCCTTGCATTATAACCTTGGTGAAACGGGTCTGTTCCACCTGGACCATTGTTGTTTCTCATGCCTATTGGAATAAAGTTAAAACTTGATTTATAAAAGTCGACTTCCTATTCCAGAGTTTGCTGGTTATCACTGTAGCTAGTATTATAAGAAAATATTATCTTTAGCTAAATACAGCCGGTCTGATTTGGAAGGATTTTTCTGGAATATCTTCAATTGTATTACGTATATTTTTCATGTTTTTGAATTTGTAATGAAATCCTAAAAAACAATAAATAACAATTAGAGATTATATTGGAATAAAAAGTCGGCGCTAAGAGAAAAGAAAAGTTATAAAGAACGACATGTTATTAATTTGTAACAGATTTCTTTAGATTATCATTATCTTGAAGAAAATGGAAAACGTAAACAATTCAAGGTGAAGATTTTATGGCAATTTATCATAATTTCACTTTGTCATTTTGTTGAGGAAAATTGACAATTTAATATATAGATATTTTTTTAAGTTGAAGAAGTTTTGACGATATTTATAAAAGATTTCATAATTTTAAAAAATTATGACAATCTATCACAATTTCATTTTGTCATTTTTTTGAGGAAAATTGACAATTTAAGATATAGATATTTTTTATAGGTTGAAGAAATTTTGACGATTTTTATAAAAGATTTCATAATTTTTAAAAATTAAGACAATCTATCACAATTTCATTTTGTCATTTTTTTGAGGAAAATTGACATTTTAAGATATAGATATTTTTTATAGGTTGAAGAAATTTTGACGATTTTTATAAAAGATTTCATAATTTTTACAAATTAAACAATTTAACAAATAGGTTTCATAACATTCTATCATTATGTTGAGGGGAAAGTTAGACAATTTTCAAGAAAAAGACTAACATTTAGCTATAACATCATAAGGAAATATAGACAAGAGTTTTCATTATGTTCAATCTGAAGAATAAGAAAAAATTCATTAAAAATTTAAATAATGTTGAAAAAAATTGACAATTTTCAAAAAAAAAATTGTAACCCTTTATGTTGTGGAAAATAAGAAAATATAAGCTATAAAATTTCACAACATTTTATCATAATGTTGAGGAAAATTATACAATTTTTCACGGAAAAGATTTAACATTTTGTCATGATGTAGAAAATTCGACAACATTTGACCTTAATGTTGAGGAAAATTAGACAACATTTGTTTTAATGTTGAGGAAAATTAGACGACAATATGCCTTAATGTTGAGGAATATTAGACAACATTTGTCTTAATGTTGAGGAAAATTAGACAACATTGGTCTTAATGTTGAGGGAAATTAAACAACATTTTATAACATTTTAATATGATAATTTGGAAAAATAAAAATTATAAGAAGACAAAGGTTCAAAATGTTCGTTGTTTGAACACTTAAGACAATCCAAGAAAAATATTTCGGAACATTTTTTAAAAAATAGGCAATATGTATAATAAATATCACTTCATATTAAAGTGGAAGAAAAAAATAGAAAACAAGTTAAAAAAATAGCTTAAAGTTTTGCATACTTACGAACTTTTGTACAAAGGATCCATTTTGATTATTTAAATGCTTTAAGTTTTGCATAAAGAATACTTTATATTGCTCTGAGACAAGGTGGTTAAACTATCATATTGCAAAACAAGGTTGTAATCTACACAGGCAGTGTTTCATGCATTCCAGACCTTATACTTGTTGTTCTCACGAGCAGTTAAAAGTCTATAAATGCTGTATAAAAGTCTGCGGTTTCTTTTATATCAATTAAATAGAGAAATCATGGAGTGGAAGACGACAATTAATCGGAGATTTGTTTTCAAATTGGAAAAATTGTACATAATGCATGATCACTGGTTTTATAAGGCTGTAATTTAAGGACGGATTTAGATGTTTTGTGAGACTAGATTCTAGTATTTTCAGACACGTCGTCCACGTACAAGTGAACAGAACTTCGTTTCCGGCCGTCCTCTCGTCTCACCTCAAGTACGTTTCTTGTCCGTAGAGCTACTTCCGAGTCTTTCTCTAGACATTCTGAACTCTCTCCGTCCTCCGAGCTCTTGGATTGGTATCCGCTGACAGGAAGTGAGTCCAGCTCTGATAAATCTATTGATTTCCTAGCTGTAACCTGGACTTTATGCATGAGGACGATACTGTTAGTTCTCATTCTCCCATGCTCAACCCTGTACAGGTTCACTGTATCTTCATCACTTGAGTCATCCTTGTCATTCCCATCCGCAGAGGAGTTAGGTTCCATATTCTCCTGAGACTCTGTGTGCTGAGGCGGAGCTGGGATTACAAATATTGGAGAGGAAAAGGACGGGGTTTTCTGCAAGGATCGATCACAGCCTTGGATCTCTAGGATATCTGTTCTAGAGGTATCTCCGGAATCCTGGAATTCTGATTTATATGAAGCGTTGGAAACCTGATTCTCAACTTTATACTCGCTAATATTTCTTGTTCGGTTTAGAGAGTTATGACTGCTCTCAGATTCCGAGCTTTCAAAGTTCTCGTTGATTATACCTCTGCTCTCAATCTTGGATTGGGATTGCAGAAGGGATCGAGGGTGATCATAGAGATCCATCACCTCCTCGAACAATCCTTTCTCCTTCCCGTCTGCAGGACTGTTATCCTGGGATGGAACCAGGACAACATTACCATTTAGTTGTATACTTGGACACCGTTCCTTAACAGGAGGATTGGGTTGATCAGGGTACCCCATATGTCTTGCCAGAGATCCGGGAATCCAGAACGTATCTTCTAGATTTACTGGAGTTAATCTTCTCTCACGGAGTAAGGCGGAACGTGATGAGGCTCCCAGGTTAAGCGTACTGGATCGTCTTGTCTCCGGTCTCTTACTTCGACTTGGAGGAGCTTCTGAACTACGTCTTGAGGCTGGATTATTGTCTAGAACAGTTCTACTTCCTAGTTCGCATCTCATAGAATCTGAACCTTTCAAGGAGAAACTTTCTCTTTCTGGTCCGTCCCAGGTTCGAATTGACTTATTGTCCTCATTTTCGTCGAACCCCTCCCTGTTGTGAACTCCACCTAGATAAACAACCCCATTGGTCTGGTTGTAGGACGGAGCTGGATTCTTCTGGGTTCCGTTCTCCGGAGCAACTCTGTAGGATCTAACAGTTCCACGATCTCTCCCTAGACAACAGTTTCCCATTCTTCAGAACCGAACCTTCTCATTAAACCTCGTCATCTTACTCTGTATCAGGATTGGAACTGAACTTTTAGGATCTATGTTCAAGGATCCATTCACCGGGTTCTGAAGCTCCATGATATCCCAGATCCTGCTCTCTCCCTCAACCTGAAATACTGAGATGTATATCCTGAATCCTGGATACTGTGTCCGTTTTATCAATATTTACTTAATAGATTAGGGTCTAACATATACAGGTGTTGCATTTTAAATACAGGGTGAGCCCACAAACGGAATTGTGTATTTTTTCACTTTTAATCATGTTTTATTTTGTGAAAAAAGGTAGATTTTCAATGTAACTTTTTTATTCATATTCATTTTAGTTCATTGTGACAAAACCGTCCGTACATATCTAGATCTTACTTTCATTAAATAACAATACTTTGCAAAACATGTTGCAAATTTCAAAGTCAATTTTAAATGTATATTTGTTACAAAAAAATCCTAACAAAAAAGCGGTAGAAAAATATTGTTTGAAATGAAAAGAAGCTAAATTGTATATTTGTTATAAAAAAAATCCGAACATAAAAATGTTTTACCATGTTAAATGTTAGTTGGAGGTAGTTTCTAGGTCTACTGCAACCCTTAATCGATAGATGGATAGATAGATAGTTGGATAGATTAATAGTTAGACAGATAGATGGATAAAAATGACATTTGTATCTCATAGAAATAGATGAATGGTTGAAATAGAAACTAGATATATGTTTAAATTAGATTAGACAGATAAAAAGAATAGATAGAAAGACAGATAGATTGATAGCAAAATCATGCAAATCTGCATGACGGAGTCAGGTAGGAAGGACTAAGTTCACATGACTCATGAGTAATAATTTATTCAAAATACAATTACTTATTAATATAATTCAAGAGTAGAATAGGTACTGTATGGCATGATGTTATGGGGTGAACAAAATGATTTTTATTTTATTAAATCAAACTGTTTTGTGAAAAAGAACGGCTTGAATTAAAATTGTTAAACGCATTAATTAATACATTTAACAAAGCCTCCATTATTCTAAAATAATAAGCCAAGGCCAAGTGTTAAGTTTTGCTTTCCTTTTCCCGATCCTACGACCCCCCCCCCCCCCCCCNGGACGCATAAGCAATTTTGAACAGTCAACAGTTAGACAGAAGGAGAAGATCAAAGCTATGCGACATTTCTGGTACGACTTTGTGCCCTTGTAGGCTCTAAAGTTTTTATTTTACGCACAAATATATCCGTTTACATACTTAAAACATATTTATTCTTTAAAACTTATAAAATTTTAATGTTACGTGCAATGTTCTTTGTTTCTTAACATTTATTTCTAACTTTATTCTCCTACTCAAACATATTTCACGGTGTTTATAATCGTATATACTTAATATTTATATGAAATTTAAATAATATTTCCTAGTGAATTATTTTTTAATACACTAGCGGAAGTAACCGACATTGCCTCTCCTGTATTACCCATGGGGGGGGGGGGGGTAAATGTAACATTTTTTATTTTTGTTCTTTTATACGTTTAATTGTGTTTTAAAGAGAAACTTCTTGATATCGTCGTGAACCTGACATGCATTTCTATATATGGAGCAGGAAATTCACTGAAAGTACCTTTACTAAAGCATTCCTGTAAAAAAACAGAAAAAAGTGATGGTATAAAAAGTGATGGTATAAAAAGTGATGGTGTAAAAGTGATGGTGTAAAAAGTGATGGTATAAAAAGTGATGGTGTAAAAGTGATGGTATAAAAAGTGATGGTATAAAAAGTGATGGTGTAAAAGTGATGGTATAAAAAGTGATGGTATAAAAAGTGTTGGTGTAAAAAGTGATGGTATAAAAAGTGATGGTGTAAAAAGTGATGGTGTAAAAAGTGATGGTGTAAAAAGTGATGGTGTAAAAAGTGATGGTGTAAAAAGTGATGGTGTAAAAAGTGATGGTGTAAAAAGTGATGGTGTAAAAAGTGATGGTGTAAAAAGTGATGGTGTAAAAAGTGATGGTATAAAAAGTGATGGTGTAAAAAATTATTGTATAAAAAGAGATGGTGTAAAAAGTTCGGCGGGTTCAGTCATAGTTTGAAGTCACTGTCATTGTAAACTTTACGACTATTATTACTATTAAAGATTTATTCACACACATTAATATGCATAATACATATTCATATACATATTACATATTACAAATATTAATGGTGTAGTTTAAATCTGCTTTGTTTAAATATAGGAATGATTTTAGAAGTATTCACTCTCAAATCTCTAATTTCATAAACCTGCTATTTCAAAGAAATCTTGTAAGTCTTAACAATTTTTTATTCTTTTTATTTTAAAAAATATTTGATAAAAGATAATTACCAAATTGGACAAAATTATTTTAATAGTCTTACAGTATTCCGATTTTTTATACTTTGTGATTCTTGGGGCCCCGGGACCCTCCCCCCTGGGGGTGGAGGAGGGAGATCCCAGGGCCCCGGGACCCTCCCCCCTGGGGGTTGAGGAGGGGGATCCCAGGTTCCCGAAAAACCCAAGTGGGCTACATTGATTTTAAATATTTTCAAAATAATTGGTATTAAAAACAGTCTGTAACATTCCTCTTATCTATTCATTGGTTCAGAATTCTGCTTCTTTTTTAATTCTGTCTGATATTTCTGGGCGAACATATATATATGTATATATATAAATTATATGAGCGAAGATGATATTGATGTATCTCACCTTTTCTAAGGAGTAGAAGTCGAGAATATTTCAATAATTAATCATAATTATTAATAAATCGTTCAAGTTCTTTTAACTAAAGTATTTTCTAAAAATTAGATTTATCACTTTTCAAATTTTGATCAAATTTGAAGTTCTTGGTTCTGCTCTGCTTGACCTTGTTGTATTGTGGCACTTGACTGTTTTATCCTTACTAACTCCAGACCTGGAGTAATTTGATCCGTCCTAGGCTAACCTGGGATAGAAAGATACTTCGTAGGTTCATAGGTTTCATTCTCTTGATATTTCTTTCTCATAATCGGTTTTGAAAGAATTGGTACATTTCGATAAAACACTTAGGAACAGATTCTTTAGTTTGCATTAAGAATTATGTGGGTTACTGCCAAAACTACGAATGATTTTCTTTAAAAAAATTGGCTCAACTTATGGTGGGTAAAAATGGTGACTTTTTGATATTTTTTGCGGCGCCATATTATTACGAATCTCTCTATTAACTAAGTTTATATAATTCTCATGAATCATTTAAATTTGAATTGCAGAGGAAATAATAATATAATAAAGATTTCAAATAATAATGAATACATAACTAGATTTACACGAAGTTATGCTTGAAATTATAATTCAATTTCAGAAAGGGATCCCAATTTGCTGCTAAACAGAAAGATATTTTATATTATGTTATTAATGAAGCCCAGACATCTTCAAAAAAATAAAAAAATATTAATTCCTTCTAAATCACAGTTTGAATACATTTATTTATTGACCAAATTTGTAATGATTTGCCAAAATCTAAATATATTTATATTTGTGTATCTGTGTATCTGTGTATCTGTGTATCTGTGTATCTGTGTATCTGTGTATCTGTGTATATGTGTATCTGTGTATCTGTGTATCTGTGTATCTATGTATCTGTGTATCTGTGTATTTGTGTATCTATGTATCCGTGTATCTGTGTATCTATGTATCTGTGTATCTGTGTATCTGTGTATCTGTGTATCTGTGTATCTGAGTATCTGTGTATCTGTGTATCTGTGTATCTGTGTATCTGTGTATCTGTGTATCTGTGTATCTGTGTATCTGTGTATCTGTGTATCTATGTATCTGTGTATCTACTATCTACGAGGTTCAGCTGATAAAGATTATTATAAAGGAAACCCGCCCTGTAATTAACACCATTGGACGGATTCCCAATCTACCAGAATTAGAAATTAAACCTTGGTCAACCTATTTAACCCTCCTTTACCTGGGCACTAGAACTAGCAGCTCCCCCCTTTTTAAACTGCCCGTCCCCCCCCCCCTCCTCCTCTACTTACACTTCACTTTGACTCTTTCTCTTGCTGTCCAGTGTCCGTTCACCCTCCCCCCCTTTCTACCTTGACCCTTAATGTGACCCTTCTAGGGGCCTCCTCACCCCCCCTGCTCCTCCCTCTTAACCCTTCCAGATCCATCCTTTTCACACCTCCAACGTAATTTCTATAAATATCTTACTCCATC
Source organism: Eurytemora carolleeae (assembly GCF_000591075.1). Classification (NCBI taxonomy): domain Eukaryota; kingdom Metazoa; phylum Arthropoda; class Copepoda; order Calanoida; family Temoridae; genus Eurytemora; species Eurytemora carolleeae. The sequence goes on from NW_019396492.1 coordinate 71,120, forward strand.
TTTAATCTCTCTATGTTGCAACCGCAAAGAATAAAAAAGTTTGTGGAAAACAAGTTAGTGTTTGGCACTAAAATATTCCTAAATTTAGAAGGTATTTTAACACTTTCTCAACACAAAATTAGCTCTTTCTAATCATGACACTTATAAATAAATAATAATAAAAGTTAATATTTTCCTAAACTCTTGTGTTTTTATGTCTAAATATTATTTTCAAGCAACTTTTTTATCAGAATTTCTAACACGATTCATCAAGTTCATTTGTGAAGATTCCTAAAAATTTTCGAAATGATTTCTTGTTTTTCATGTAATCCTGCCCCCCACTCCAAATATATATAGGCGATTTAAGGGAGGGGAGTAGAATTGATAAATTATTGACGTGCGGATTTTTTAATACAAAAACAATAAAGGGAAATGTCAGAATAAAACTGCACTTTTTAAACTAAAAAATCGAAAATATTTTCCACATTTATTATCAAATAAAAGTTTAAAGGGTATTATCAGAAATTGGACAGGACCCTCTCTTTAAATAGAGAGCTACACTTAAAATATAAATAAAGACCCAGACTTGAAAGTACATCCACAGTCATTGCAGTCTCTTTAAACCATTAATTTAATAATTTTTTGTTCCCCTTTATAAATTAATTACTTTCTTTATTACAACACCATGTTTACCGTTACAGATACCATACGGGAACGGACTTTTCGTATACAATTACAGGCTCCAAGATCTAATTCTAAGTGAATCAGAATCTGATTTTACAAAAAAATATTATAAATAAATTATTTGGTAAAAAAAAACAATAACACTTTATGGACAAATTCAGAGTGTAAAAGTCTAAAATATTCTAATAATCTTGTGAAATAATTACTGGTGTAAAAAAATGACAATTTGAATAATTAAAACATACATTTTTAATACTTAAAAATCACCGCAAAAGGACACTGTGAATAAAACTATTGATATTCTGAATCTTCTTACACCAAAATCTATCCGAATTTTGCAGAATTAATACTTTCAAAACTTTTATTAAGCGTCAGAAGTACTATATCCTGCATTAGAATTAAAAATTATAAGATAGCCAGGATTCTTTTGTTAAATGACCATGTGTGATGCAACTACTAATTAAAAAGGCGAGTGTATTTGTTCAATGTGTAGTTTTATTATTTGTAAATAAAAACAAATGTTCAACTTCTCTTTTGATCAACGTTTTGAACAATAATTACAACTATGTCTGTAATCAAAGGTGTCAAATTAATAAACTTATAAAAAAGCTCACACGCCAGGTTTATCATATCAATAGCTCACACGCCAGGTTTATCACATCAATAGCTCATACATCAGGTTTATCATATCAATAGCTCACACGCCAGATTAATCTTATCAATAGCTCACACGCCAGGTTTATCATATCAATAGCTCAAACGGCCAGGTTTATCATATCAATAGCTCACACGCCAGGTTTATCACATCAATAGCTCACACATCAGGTTTATCATATCAATAGCTCACACGCCAGGTGTATCACATCAATAGCTCACACGCCAGGTGTACCACATCAATAGCTCACACATCAGGTTTATTATATCAATAGCTCACACGCCAGGTTTATCATATCAAAAGCTCACACACCAGGTCTATAATATCAATAGCTCACACGACAGGTTTATCTTACCAATAGATCACACGCCAGGTTTATCATATCAATAGCTCACACGCCAGGTTTATCATATCAATAGCTCACACGACAGGTTTATCATATCAATAGCTCACACGCCAGATTTATCTTATCAATAGCTCACACGACAGGTTTATCTTACCAATAGCTCACACGCCAGGTTTATCATATCAATAGCTCTCACTCCAGATTTATCTTATCAATAGCTCACACGCCAGGTTTATCATATCAATAGCTCGCACGCCAGATTTATCATATCAATAGCTCACACCCCGGTTTATATAATCAATAGCTCGCACGCCAGATTTATCATATCAATAGCTCACACGCCAGGCTTATCATATCAATAGCTCACACGCCAGATTTATCATATCAATAGCTCCCACGCAAGGTTTATCACATCAATAGCTCACACGCCAGGTTTATCACATCAATAGCTCACACATCAGGTTTATCATATCAATAGCTCACACGACAGGTTTATCACATCAATAGCTCACACGCCAGTTTTATCATATCAATATATCACACGCAAGGTTTATCATGTCAATAGTTCACACGCCAGGTCTATCATATCAATAGCTCACACGACAGAGTTATCATATCAATAGCTCACACGGAGGGTTTATCACATCAATAGCTCACACGCCAGGTTATCATATCAATAGCTCACACGCCAGGTTTATCAAATAAATATTTCACACTCCAGGTCTATCATATCAATAGCTCACACGACAGGTTAATCATATCAATAGCTCACACGGAAGGTTTATCACATCAATAGCTCACACGCCAGGTTATCATATCAATAGCTCACACGCCAGGTTTATCAAATAAATAGTTCACACTCCAGGTTTATCATGCCAATAGCTCACAATTAAATCGTAGTCAATCCAATGCGCGTAGTTCTCAGCCATTAACAAACTTAATACATGATAATGATAAGGACTGATTGGTTTTACGTAGTTAAATTCATAAAAGTAATTAGGGTATAATGTTATCACGTAATAAGTATAGGGATGTTTAGGTTTACAAATATGGGGTTTACTACGATATTTATTACATGCCAATAGCTCACACGCCAGGTTTATCATGCCAATAGCTCACACGCCAGGTTTATCATGCCAATAGCTCACACGCCAGGTTTATCATGCCAATAGCTCACGGATATTTCCCCTATATTTTGTGCTCCTCCTCCCCCACATACAGTGAGACCCATTAAACTGTGGAAGAAGAAGACGAACATTTAGCAATTTTGTTGTGTTCTTGAGGTTGTTAAAAAGAAAATAATTTTGTCAGTATCTTGAAAATTAAACTTATTAAGTGAAATGGGTCTGTGTAAATTGGACAATTGCTGTGTATCATGTTTATTAGACTTTACAAAAAGTCGTCTTCCAATTCCACAGTTATTTTGGTCTCAATATGCCCATTGTTTCCACGCAAGGGCGTATACAGGGGGGGGGGCAGAGCCTCCATAGAACTCAGAGCTATCACACTTTTCAAAACTTAAAATGAAGAGTGAAGACTGAAGAACAGGACAAAAATAGTTCACTGTTTATAAGTTTGAGGGGAACCCCCCCCCCCACACCATAAAATGAATACATATTATTGCAGTGCTGTAACCTAATTTTCCCTTTTAAGTTCACAGAGTTTTGTTTGAAGGAGAGATATAGTAGTACTTAAGGAAGTAATTGCAAGATGATCGGACTGTAAGTGTACCTTTAAAGTATCTTATACTTATGCGACTTTTGCCTGTTATCCAAGAAGCTAAATGTTCTGCTCTATTCCCAGATTTACTGAGTTTAAAGTGTTTATTTCTGAAAATCGATTTCAAAATTATAGCATTGATATAATTAATCCTTGAGAAGAATTGGGCATTGCCATCTTTGCATGCATGAGTGTCACTTGAAATTAAGCTTACAGTCCCTTTAAATGTATTGTAACCCTCCCCTAGCTGCTTCAAGAAGAGTTTTTGTTTATTAAAATCTGTTTACGCAGTTTTGTTTGTCACAGAACTATATTGACTTTTGACCTGATCTTTCCACCCCTCTCTATACCCCACCCCCTTAGTACGAATACCCCCTTTACGTCTTGGATATACACCCCCCAAGGACTGGAGTATTACATGACTTAAACCCCCTTCATCTTGAAGAGGTGGAGGGAGGGGAGGGGGGGGGGAGGACGGAGAGAAACTCGTATTCCAAACGAACTATCCCATACTCAACTGAACCCTTCCGCACTCCCTTAGGACACCCCCACCCCCTGTGCCATTTCCTATATCCCCCCCCTCCACCTCTGCGACATGTCGTAAAGAGAGGGGGGGGAGGGGGTTGAAACATGTATACAGACATATCTTATTTCAAGAAACATCCGTGTGAAGGATTCCTCTCCGGCTAGTCGTAAACACTCATACACCCTATCCTCTTCCCTCTTCAAGTCAATGATTTCTCTTATAAATTATTATTATTCAAATCTATTTATTGATCAAAAAGTACAGGAACAAATAAAAACAAACTTTATATATATATAAACGATATGTACATTTTGATTTTTTGATTTTAATAAATGTGTAGACGAAAACAGCTAAAAGCTAGATCGGCAAAGATTAAATTGTGGAGATAGATGTTATTGAAGAACCAACAGCTTTGCACCATTGTTTCTTTTTAAGAGTTAAAAATATTTGAAAGACAATATTATAGTTTTGCACCATCAGCATAGAGTTATAGCTTTGCACCATAAAAATAAAAACGACTGCGGAGAGAGCGGTTATTGTAGATCCAATAGCTTTGCACCATTGTTTCTTTTTAAGGTTTAAAATTATCAGACCCTGATAAGTTCTAATAAACTCGAAATTCAATTTAAGAAATAGAATTGGTAGCTTAAATGACGGACAAATTCTGATAAATTTGGTAAACTCAAAATTCTGAAAAACTGATTCTGATAAACTCGAAATTCAATTTAAAAAAACAGAATTGGAAGTTTAAATGACGGACAAATTCTGATTAATTTTGATAAGCTCAAACTTCTGAAAAACTCGAAATTCAATTTAAGCAATAGAATTGGAGGTTTAAATGTCGGAAGAATTCCGATAAATTGATTAACTTGAGTTTTTGCTAAACTCGAAATTCAATTTAAGAAACAGAAAAGGATAGTTCATCAATATCACATTTTCGTTCTGGAGATCATTGCTTGTTGGTTTCTAGAGCTTTCATCTATCTGTCATAGTGCTTCCTCTTCCTGCTTACTTATGCTGCAGTACTTCTTCCCTAGATGAAAAATTTTTCTTCCTGATATCTCTGTAGTTCTTGACTTTGGATTTAACAAATGTAGCAAGATCTGTAGATTTTCGTTTTCTACTAATCTCTTCAAGTAGATTCTCAGGGGAACTGTTCGGATCCAGATTCTCTCCTGGGTAAAGCAAGGTTCCGTAACCTGGAGGAATCGCTGGTGGGGGGTTGCTGAGGTCAGGTAGCTTAAACATGGAGCTCGTCCTCTCTCTTGGCTGTGGATAAGGGTCCTTGTGAACCGGGATACTCAGCTCCATCTGTAATATATGTAGGATTAATACCGGGAAAAGGCTGATTTTAAATCTGAAGAAGTATTGCAATATTAGTAGCACAGGTTTTAACCATACTAAAATGATAAGTTTAGGAAGTAGCATTTTAAGGATGGGCTTGTAAATCCAAGTTAAAAGAGTCTTCATTTAAGTAATTTAAACGTTTATCTTTTTCAAATGCCATTTTGTTAATATAAATCTCATTCTTAAACCAAGAGTAAAAAGCATTAAGAGTTAAAGTCCTTTTTAAGCATCTGAACCTCCAGATAAAGAGTTTGGTGTAAAGTGCCAGTAAATTATTAGGAGTATGTACAGGCAAATTACGCTCACCAAAGATAAAGTCTTTTTTTCTCTTATAAATCGTTTACATTTGTACTATATTCTTAATTGCATATCAGTACCATGAGATAGAGTACTACTAAACTTTACAAATGTGTACATTGTTCACCTAGATTTACACTGTCCACGTATACATGTACATTATATACCTGAACATGAACATTGTTCAAGTTTATGCACAATCAGGTGGAATTCTTACAATAAATCTGAATAATAGCACGATATTGTTAGTGATCTATCTGATAATAATACTGTATAATTCACATGGTTGAGTATTGTATCTGATTGAATTCATGTTCGTGTACAATTGTACAGTAAATGTATGGAGATGCATGCATGTACACATTTTAGTATTCCATACATTTACTGTACAATTGTACACGAACATGAATTCAATCAGATACAATACTCAAAAATGTGAATTGTACAGTAGATAGAGTATCATTATCACATGCATCACTAACAAATATTAATCAAAATCGTAACTCAATCAGATAAAATTCTAAATTTTTGTTACATGAATTGTATATTGTACAATATTGTAATCAGACGCAGTATTCATAAACACATGCATAAAAAGCTTTGCTCAAAATTGTAAAATAACCAACCTAGAAAACTAATTAAAACAATCAACAGAAATGTGACTAAAAAAGAACTCATTAAAAAGATGTTTAGACACACTTTTTGGATAGTTATCATTAAGTTGTAGAGTTGTATTGCCCTGTCTAATGGGACACCCTGTATCTTGAAGTGCATGAGTATGTTTGATTTGTGTGAAAATATTATTGTTTTCAACAAATTGTTAAATTATCTCCCGCAACGCTGGTATGCACTTTGCAACCTCAGAGAAAATATGTATCAAACATTAAACCATTATCTATACACTCCATTATTGAAATCTAATTGATATTGTAGTTATTATATATAAATATTAAACCATTATCTATACACTCCATTATTGAAATCTAATTGATATTGTAGTTATTATATATAAATATTAAAATGTTTTAATCCAACTGCCGAGGAGATGTTTGAAACACGAAACAATTTGTACAGCAATAAAATGGGAAATTATCTGTGTTTTGCTTATCAGATATATTTGTATATGTTGTTAACTTTTCAAGTACAGTATATATAACTATAGACATAAGTGGCCAATTTCTTATTCATGTTACCAAAGGTACAACTATATGTCGTATCTATCTATCTACACTGCTCTGGTGAAGCGTAACTATTTTTTATCAATTAGGACAATTATGATGCTTTCACATGTAATTTGTGATGCTTTGTGTAACCTAACATAACCCAAGCTGCGGAAATCTCAAAAAGCCTTTAATATCTAATGAAGTATATGTAAGGAGTTTTTAAAGAAAAAAATTTGAGCAAAGATTTCTAAACGGAAATAAAATATTTTAAGCGACTATAGATAAGTGATATCTAAAAACACTCATAGCTTTGAAGTAAATGTTACTGCATTTGTCCAGAATAGAAACACGAAAATGATACGCACTACGCAATGTATTTCATATTTAAACCCCATTCTGGATATACATGCTATAAAAAATCAATGCCCCCCATCCCTCCCTTCCTCCCGTCTCGGAGACCCTGAATAGTCTGAGCCCCCTGCCAGCCACCTATTCATTCAATACAGATTGGTTGGCTGCAGGGGAGAAGATTGGTATGGTAGATACATTTTTACTAAAATTACAATTCCCCACATTTAAACCCTTCAAAACCAACCTTCATAAGTTTAAGAACATTTTAACCATAGATAAATAAATAAACATAGATAGCTTATGTACGCAAAATCACCAAGAATTGTACAGTCTGCGAACTCATACTTCTAGGGGTCAAAGTGGCTGGGTTTAGTTGAATACTATCTGGGGGGTTGGCTGGGTTTAGTTGAATACTATCTGGGAGGTTGGCTGGGTTTAGTTAAATACTATCTGGAGGTTTGGCTGGGTTTAGTGGAATACTATCTGGGGGGTTGGCTGGGTTTACTTGAATACTATCTGGAGGTTTGGCTGGGTGGTTTAGTACGGATGCAGAGCAGGACACAGGGAAAAACAATGCTTCCTAATTCTTAGCTTATGAAGTCATAATTTGACTGGGAAGTTAATATTTTCTTTAAAAAAAGTGATTAAGGCATCAAATTTGATTGCTCCTTGCTTATGATGCTTTCAAATGTTGATTATGATGCTTTCAAATTACACTTTGGATGCTTTACTACACGGTCAAAGCATCAAAAGTGTTGAAATTGAAAGACCATAGTGTGACTATGGTTCTACCTATGGTAGAATGTTTAAGAAAGTACTCTAAGGAGAAGGTAAAATAAATGCTACATTACTGGTAGGATTTTGTAACCTTCTTGCTTCTCTAGTTTTGATTTTACACACATTTATCCGATTATATACAGGGTGTCCCACCAAACATAGATAGATAGATAGACAGATAACGTTTATTGCTAAAATACATGTATCTGTGTACAGAACGAGTTTACAATTACAAATTGATGATTATATTAACAGTACAAGTATAAAGCAATTAGGTGGAAAATAGTTCTTGGCTGTTTTGATTATTTTTTCCACCTAATTTCAATAATGAAAACAAAACATTTAAATTAAATAGATTTAAGGAGAACTATTAGAGATCAGGGTGCGATTTTATCTTATGCAAAATAGGTTATACATTAATTAGAATAACTAGTTTAAAGTAATTTTCTGACATGTACACAACGAATATGAAAGCATATTAAAACATATCTAATTAGTTTTCATGAATAGCAATTCTGTTCATAACACATTGTAATGTAATTTTCAAAAAGAGAATTTAGTAGTCTATTTCTAAATATACTTAGAGAGTTGCTTCTTTTTGAGTCAAGAGGCAGGTTATTCCACATCTTAAGAAGAGAGCTTGATGGTAAATACTGAAATGAGCACATTTTGAGAATGCCAAGTTGATAGTTAAGAGATCTTTCAAAGTTTCAAGTTTTTAAAAAATGTTTTCAAAAGATGCATGACATGACAGTTGGTGAAGAGTTTAGAGTATCTTCTTCCATAATTTGTTAAGTTGTTTAATACCAAAGACAGTAATAAAAATATTATATAGAAGTCATATTATAGTAAAATTCATTTCAAAGGAAAATAAACTTGAGCAAAAGATTTTTTAAACGAAATAAACTGCAAACAGCCTTTAATATCTAAGACAGTGTATGGAAAACAACATTCAAAACTATTTACAACTGTCATGTTTCCTGGAACACCCTGTATTAGAAATTCAAAACATTTTTATTCTTCTCATAGCTCGTTAAAAATAGGAGTTATTATTGAAAATATAAAAGATTTAAATCCTGCGTGCAATTAAAACTGTTTTAATCATGTTTAATCAGGTTTAATTTTTCTTTTCAATAAATTATTTTTGAACACTCCTGACTTGAGGAGCTGGTGAACATTAAACAATTCTACAATCAAGATGGAATTTAGGTTGCATGAATTCATCTAATATTCAGGGGTGTAAACTGCCCCCCCCCCCCTCCGTCCAACACCATTATTTTGGTCCGGTAAGCCCCACATGCTTGACTAAAAGTGAATGCTTAAGTTTCTACGGCTAAGGTGGGAAATAAAACTGTCCGCTTCGGGAAAAATTTACGACTTTGCCCGCCCCTCCTACAAATCTCTCCCCCCTAGCTGGTGTTAACCTGGGGGAGGGGGCCGTTAAAGAATCGGTACCGGGGGTAGGGGAAGGTTAAAGAATGAGGGGGGGGGGATTGAGTTGGTCAATGACGCCTGGAGCATTTTTAATTTGTAGCACCTCGCTCCGACATTCCTCAACCTTGTATACAAGATAAGATACCCAACCTGGATCCCTATCCAGAACCCCAACTTAGAGATACAAGGATAGTTCTTTCCTTGTATACAAGATAAGATACCCCAACCTGAATCCCTATCCAGAACCCTACATAGAGATATAAGGATAGTACTATCCTTGTATACAAGATAAGATACCCCAACCTGGAACCCTATCCAGAACCCTACCTAGAGATACAAGGATAGTACTATCCTTGTATACAAGATAAGAAACCCCAACCTGGATCCCTATCCAGAACCCTACCTAGAGATATAAGAATAGTACTATCCTTGTATACAAGATAAGATACCCCAACCTGAATCCCTATCCAGAACCCTACCTAGAGATATAAGGATAGTAATATCGTTGTATACAAAATAAGATACCCCAACCTGGATCCCTATCCAGAACCCTACCTAGAGATATAAGGATAGTACTATCCTTGTATACAAGATAAGATACCCCAACCTGGATCCCTATCCAGAACCCTACCTAGAGATATAAGGATAGTACTATCCTTGTATACAAAATAAGATACCCCAACCTGTATCCCTATCCAGAACCTTACCTAGAGATACAAGGATAGTACTATTCTTGTATACAAGATAAGATACCCCAACCTGGATCCCTATCCAGAACCCTACCTTGAGATACAAGGATAGTGCTGATAAAGCAAAATATTCTGGATTTTGATTGTAATGCCTGTATGTATAGGTAAGAGGAGTAAAGAGATTTCCAGACAAATCTGGGTACCCAAGCTATTATGTGAAGTATAGCATATTGCAATTTGAACGCATATTGATCGCCAATATATATATGCCGAATTTGCTTGATAAGCGGAAGCCTTATAAGTTATAACCCATATTTTATGTGTACTAATTATAAATATAGTACTGTACTTTATTTATATGTGTTTACTGAGTTTACGATCCTTAAAAATGCGAGGTGTAAGTACTCTGGTACTTATTATCCTTGGTGTACTGTGTACCACTCTAGTTTAGATACAATAATGTACTGTTTACTCTTCTTGTTTAAATACATGGTGTACTATGTAATCCCCTTGTATAAATACATGGTGTACTATGTAATCCCCTTGTATAAATACATGGTGTACTGCGCACTCCCCTTGTATAAATATATGTTGTACTTTGTACTCCCCTTGTATAGATACATGGTGTACTGTGTACTCCTCTAGTTTAGATAAAATGGTGTACTGTATACTCCTATTGTATAGATACATGGTGTGCTATTTAATCCCCTTGTATAAATGCATGTTGTACTGTGGACTCCCATTGTATAAATATATGTTGTACTGTGTACTCCCCTTGTATAAATACATGTTGTACTGTGTACTCCCCTTGTATAAATACATGTTGTACTGTGTACTCCCCTTGCATAAATACATATGTTGTACTGTGTACTCCCCTTGAATAAAATACATGGTGTACTATTTACTCCCTTTGTATAAATACATGCTGTACTGTTGACTCCCCTTGAATAAAATGCATGTTGTACCGTGTACTCCCCTTGAACAAAATACATGGTGTACTATTTACTCCCCTTGTATAAATACATGTTGTACTGTGTACTTGAGTTTAATTAGGGGTTCACACCGGGATTGAATTATGGGTCTTGGTTCTTCTCTCTGTACCCGGGACTTAATCCTATTTCTATGGACACAAAAAGGGGAGGGGGGGCGATTGTAGCAGTGAGGTGCGGGGGGGGAGGGTAGTTTGATTTAAAGTGAAAATTACAACAACTACAAACAAAAAGAGAAAGGAAGAAAAAATCCGGAAACTAATTTTTTACCCTTTTAAAACAATGTTTACCCCGGATTCTAGGATTTGAAAGCACCCCTTTCTCGCACCCTATTCCCCTCCCCCTCTCCCCAATCACTATACAAGTAGTGTCCATCCTTCCCCCTCCCCTCCCTGGTACCCCCCAAACCTGGAGCAGAGCCAGCGGTCCCAGAAACTCATTCAGACTTTAGTTCTCTTCTGGACATCGACCGTTTCACATCTCCTCTTCTGCAAGCTCGCGGGTTTTTGCTAGTTTCTGAAAATGTCTCCTTGTAAGGACACTGCCACCCTTCTCTCAATTCCGGAGGATCGTTTGGAAGACACACCTTCTTCTCCTCCTGTTGGAACCTGGACTATCCGTCCTATAAACATTCTTCCTTATCCTCTCCGTGATCCTTCTCTCAGATTGAGACTCTCCTTGCTCCTCGTGATTGCATCCTTCTCCCTCATCTCTATCCTCTGTATCTCCGTAGAGCTCGTAGTTCGACATCTTCAACAGCTCAATACAGATGCTCCGACCCTATTACAGCTGGAACTGGATCAACAACAGCTAACACAGTTTGGACAACAGATAGAGGAGCAGTTGCAACAGCAGCAACGACAACAACTGGGTCAGCAGTCTGAATCCAGCCTACTGTTTAATCTCAAGTTAGTAGATGAGCCGGGAAGGATTGTTCTACAGTTTGGACAAGGTATAATCTATTCATATAAACTAGCCTCTTCTAAATCCGACCTTTTTCTTTTTCTTGTACGTCCTAGAAAAGGGAAGAACAAAAGCATGCAAAAACGAAATTTCCCAGATCTCTTCTGAGAAGGCCTTCCAAATGAATAAACCTCCTTAGAGAATTTGTTGAAATAGGGTAAATAAAGCCCTTAATAATAATTTTTGTCAACCGCCTGATTATCATTTTTTTCAGATGAGACTGCTGATGTTGATATTCTAGAGCAGAGCAGGAGTTCTTTCAAAAACCTAGAGCAAAGTAGCAGCTCTTTAGAGAGCCTGGAGCAAAGCAGAAGCTCTATAGAGAACCTGGAGCAGACAAATCTGGTAGACTCCGTCCCAGTAAATTCTTTTAGTGATTCCAGTGAAACCAATGATGTTGATGAGATCAGTGAGGATCTGCAGAAACTGTGGAGGAATCGAAGAATGAGCCGATAAACTTAATCGGGAGAGAGAAGGAGAATACGGAGAATTCATTCAGACAGAAACCTTTAAACTTGAGCTTAAGACTGAAAAGTGAATACACGAAAACTTCATTAATATGTGTAAACGGTTTACATACATTCTGTAAAAAATCTGCTGTAAATATTGTTAAAATAAATCTAGTTACGATGTATACCCGGGATATTTTAGGTTCCGCCTCTAAATATAAGATCTTGAGACGTTTAAAACGTTTTAGTTGACTTTGATTGACGTTTTATAAACTGCCAAAACTTGGTTGATTATAAACTGTTTAATACCGCCTTTTCCGTGCAGGCCCCGGCAAATATGTTGCACTTGTTTTGGATACAGTGCAATTTGCAGAGTTTTTACCAGACTGATCATGAAGAAAATTTAGTCTAGGAAGAGATAGGATAATGGTTTAAAAACTATTAGGCACGCTATACCAGAAAACAGGGTGTTCCAATAAACATGGAAATTAAGTGTTGCCATCTCATCAGATAGTTTATTAAAGACACACTTATATTGACTTTTGGCTGGAATCAGTTGTCATCTGACGGGATTGGCTAGGTTTAGTTGAATACTATCTGGAGGGTTGGCTGGGTTTAGTTGAATACTATCTGTAGGGTTGGCTGGGTTTAGTTGAATACATCTGGAGGGTTGGCTGGGTTTAGTTGAATACTATCTGGAGGGTTGGCTGGGTTTAGTTGAATACATCTGGAGGGTTGGCTGGGTTTAGTTGAATACTATCTGGAGGATGGCTGGGTTTAGTTGAATACTATCTGGGAGGTTGGCTGGGTTTAGTTAAATACTATCTGGAGGTTTGGCTGGGTTTAGTGGAATACTATCTGGGAGGTTGGGATGGGTTTAGTGGAATACTATCTGGGGGGTTGGCTGGGTTTACTTGAATACTATCTGGAGGTTTGGCTGGGTGGTTTAGTACGGATGCAGAGCAGGTTTCCAAGACCTGGATAGACGGACAAACAGAGTAATCAATCCCTGCAATAAAATAACAACGTTGTAAATCTAACTCCCTGCAGGGATTAGGACAAACAGTTGAACTAACAACAGACGGTTTTCTACAGATATTTTATAATATTTTAAACTAGAAATATTAAGTCTGGTTTTCAACAGAATATGTGAGAAAATATATTTTTAAAAGAGATAAACTGAATAGTGTTTTAATGTCATAATAGTCAGTATTTGTAAAAACTACATTCAAAAGTTTTAAACATTTTTCAGCGCGAACTAAGTTTTAAATGTGGTTCTCATCGTTTAGCTTTTGTTTTTAAACTTTTGCTTACAAAACTTTAAACACCGTTTGTTTCATTTTGAATTTACAAAAACATTTTAATATTAATTGCATTTCAGTATTACATAATGATAAGATGATTTGCAAATAGAAGAAAACATTTTGTTTAATAAAAATCTAAAGTTCTCATTTGCACAAACGTAAAAAGAGAAGCTTTTTTCTAGCTCATAATTTATTATACACAGTGTGAACCACGAAACATGACAGTTGGTGAATAGTTTAAAATTGTCTTCTTCCATAATATATCAAGCTGTTTGTTACCAAAGAGAATAATAGTAAATATTTTATGACATCCATATTATTGTAAAATTGATTTCTAACTAAAATATATTTGAGTAAGTTTTTTAAACTAAATAAACTGCAAAAAGTCTCTAATATAATACAGTATATGGATGAAAGAAGACATTCAAGACTATTCACCAACTGTCATGTTTCGTGGGACACCCTGTAGTTAATTTGATTCTCTCAAATTATTTTCAGTTGTAAAGCCCGGTTTTTTATATTGCATAATGAATCCTGTTCTAAAAAAGTTTACCAACAATCATTTTTTGATGTTTTCTCATATATTAAGAACGTTTAAGGGAGTTACCGACTGAAAGGGGTCGTGAAGGTGAAAGTAAAGAATAAAAATAAGGATTCTATTAAATTATTTCGCAGATTTATCAAATTTTGCTGTTCCGCCATTTTGATTTTTTTTAAACTTAAAATATAAATTTTAACATTGATTTGAATCTTTGCATTTCTCAGAGTTAGTTTTTAATTAAGTTTAAAGATGAACAAAAAAGATCGAGTAAAAATAGATTTGAAAGGAATTGATCTCACTCTATGAAGTTTCAAATTTTCATCTAACAAAATTGGTTGGAGCACTGACATCAAATTTTATTAGATGAAAATTTTAAATTTCTTAGAGTAGTCTTAGTCAAAAACTCAGATTTTTTAATCTCTATCTCTTTGTCGTAGACCTTAGATATTTCAAACTATGAATTCTGTTCGATCAAATAATCTAAAATTTAAATGCCAAAGGTTTACACCATCAAATTGCAAAGATATATGGATCAGAAAACTTGAGTTTGTAAAAAAGAGTCAATTCATGAGAGTTTTATTTGCATAATTTTTATATTATTGCAGTTATTATTATTACCATCATTAAACAATGCTCAAAAAAAGAATTTACAATTAATTTTGACACAATTGGCTTTTTCATTTTTAACGGAATTTGAGAAAATGTTCTTGAAAAAACTGGCAACATAGCTAGGTTGAGTTTCCAATATATAGTTAGTTGTTACATGGTCAAAGCTAAACATTTACACTCAAATTACGTTTAAACTTATTCTTTCTTAAATTTGACCCTTGTTAGGCAGTTTATGGACTTATTCTAAACCCTTCAAAACATTCACAATTGTTCCAAAACACTAATGATAAAACCATCAAAACCTTAACAAGTATCAAAACACTTATTCTAAAACCCTTTAAAACCTTTACAAGTATCAAAGCACTAATTCTAAACCTTTCAAAACCTTTACAAGTTTCAAAAAACTTTTTCTAAACCCTTCCAAACATTCACAAGTTTCAAAACACTTAATATAAAAGCTTTAAAAGAATTGAAAACCGAAACCTGAAAATCTGAAAAACCTTTAAAATATTCACAACCTTCGAAAACTTCAAAACCTTCAAAACTTTCAAACCTTCACAACCTTCAAAGCCTGCACAACCTTTAACACCTATAAAACCTTACCAACCTTAAAAAACTTCAAAACCTTCAAACCCTGCAAACCCTTCGAAACCTTCACAACCTTTAAACCCTTCAAAGCCTTCATCCTTCAAAACATTTAAACCTGGATAAACTTGAAAACCTTAAAAACCTTGAAAACCATTACAACCTTAAAATACATTAACAAAATCTTTAAAACATTCAATCCTGTCTAAACATGAAAATAATCAAGACCATCAAAACATTCCCTCTTTTCTAAACCTTCCGAACCTTCTAAACAATTAAATCTTGAAAATCTTTCTAAACATACAAACCTTCAAAATTTTTAAACCATTAAAGTTTTCAAATTCAAAAACAGTGAAGCATTTATTTTGTTTGATATAAAAAACAATAATGGTAGGAATGGTGAGTTTAAATATATACTCCTTACCTCTCGTCTCCCCTAACGAAAACTTTAAATGTCGTCCTAGTACTGTATAACATGTTATATAACTGGTTGGCGTTTTCTATGAAAAAAGTTAAATCTAAATTGGCTCCACATTATACCGAAAGCTTAAGCTTTAATATCATTAACTGTTTCGCTTGTGTATAAGCCCGTAAATTTGAGAAGAGCTGAATGTCGTCTTCTTTTTTTTCGGAAAATCTGAACTTACACTTAAAAAAACTCAAATTCATGCGCAACAAATTTTCGAATTTTCTTATAAATTTATGCTTATTGTCGTTCCAATGTTCGCACGAAACATGACAGTTGGTGAATAGTTTAGAATGTCTTCTTCCATAATTTGTTAAGTTGATTGATACCAAAGAATATTTTATGGGAGTCATATTATACAGTGAAACCCTTAATAACGAATACATCGAAAGAATTCATCAAATGTCGTATTCTCCACCTTCTTATAATGGAATGTTGCAAATATTTAGTTTTTTAATTAAATGATTATATGGAACTCTTTAAAACTGTTCCTGCTTATTCATGGCTATCTATTTATTTTCGCAAATACTGAAATTTACGTAATATAGTATAAAACTCATTTGAAAAATTGTCAAGACGACATTTGATAAATTCTTTCGATGTATTCGTTATTAAGGGTTTCACTGTAGTAAAATTGATTTCAAAGTAAAATATATTTGAGCAAAAGATCTTTAACGAAATAAACTGCAAAAAGCCTTTAATATCTAATGAAGTATATGTAAGACGACATTCAAACTATTTATTAACAGTCATGTTTCGTGCAACAAATGTGCAACAATTTTTTTGTTACTTTCCTTATAAATATATGCTTATTGTAGACGTCGCGTTCCAATTACACATGTTGTTTTTTTATGTCAATTCAATAGTGAATGTATTTTTAGCATTAATTCGTAACATATTCGACCTTTGCCTACAATATTTCGCTGTCTTTTGCATTTCCAAAATTTGAATTATAGTAAAATAATATTTCCGATATTTCTATTTTCATTTCTGTCATTTATTTATATTAAATTGGAATTTTTATCATAAATCAGATATTCCAATATTTTTTATTTGTCGTTTAGTTGAACATTTTTCAGAGAAGGGTTTGAATACAGAGAGATCTATACAACTGTGGGATTGGAAGACGATATTTAAGCAATTTAAATATGTATTTCTTGTTATTTTAAACAAAATATAGCTTTTTGCTTTAAAATCTACATATTAATTACGATATATTCATTGGACCATATCATAACTTGAGTCCAACAGCCCGGTCTTCTTATTCCACAGTTTTAAGTGACCTAACTACGTCTCTACGTGCGTTAAAAAGGTAATATTCTTTCACAGAAGTAACCATATTGCAGTGATTTTTGTCATGAAATGTTGCTGATTAAAAAAAATTTGTAACTGATTTTTTCCAAAATTGCACAACAAGTTGTTTGTTTTAAACAATAAACATTGTTTTGAAACAAGCTGGTCTGGTTTGAACTTGGACCTGCAGAAATATATTTTTAGATAAGCAAAATTTAATGAAAACTGTTGCACACTTAAAGGGAGTGTTCGTGAAAAATGAAAGGGGGTATAGGCTTCCGGCGAAAAATAAGCGCTTTTAATCGCTACTACTAATCTTTCTTCTATCTGTTGCGTCTATATGGAGAAAATTGTTGAAAACGTCTCATGCTAAAGAACGTAGCGTCCATACAATTTCAGAAAGTTGCAATATACGACTCGGATCGTAAAATAATCAATTTAATTCCAAACAAATCATTCAGATACTACAAACAATAGTCATCGATCTTTTTTCGACGCATTCGTATATAGTTAATATCTCATAATAGTTTTGATTTAGTTTTTTAAAATAATATTTCGCTGGCGCTGAATTTTCGAACATTCCTGGAAAATATGAAAATGTCGTCTTCATAATAAAAAAATCCTCGAAACAGGACTAATTGTTTTCAAAAGTAACAGATCATAAAAAAAATAAAAAATATTATGAAATATCAAGCGATCAAAAGCGTTTATTTTTCGCCGTAAGCCTATACCCCCTATCATTTTTCGTGAACACTCCCTTTAAGAACCTCGGGATTCTTTGATAACCGCTTGGGCTACGCTCATGATTACCCAAAAAACATGAGACTTTTATCACGACCATACAACGCTTTAAATTGAACGATCTAAAGGTTTAATTTGAGTTTCTGCCTCAAATATAGTAGTTTTTAATGTTATAATAAATGATTTCGAAAAGAATAAATATTTTTATTGTTAACAGTTCCTGGAACATTAAAAATGTGGAAAAAAACAGAATAGATATACATCGTCTCTGTAGTCTCATCCTTCGTGGGTAACCCATACATAAGTTTGTTCATTTACTAAAAATGCATCTCTGCCCAAGCCTAATTATTTTCCATTTGCACACATTTCGACAACTTTATCTCTGTCTGGGTCTAGGTTTATAAAATTTGCTTTTTATCTTTATATCTATCTGCTTTTTAATGTCCCGTGCTGCCTATCTGCCTACCTTCATCAACCATATCTGTCTTAGCCTTAATATTTGCCTTTTCATCTGCTAGTTTCCAGCGGCCTGCCTATCTGCCTTCATCAACCTATCTGGCCCTTATATATTTGCCTTTCTACATCTTTCAACTGCTTTTAACAGTTCCCAGTTGTCTTTCTATCTGACTTCATCATTCTATCTGCCTTCATCTTAATATCTGCCTTCATCTTAATATCTGTCCTTTATCTTAATATATGCCTTCATCTTTCTATATGCCTTCATCTTAATATCTGCCTTAGCCTATATATTTACCTTTTTATCTTAATCTGTTTTAACAGTTTTTGTTTTTAGACCATAATTGTCTGCTTTTAACAGTTCCTTGCTGCTTTTCCTGCCTTAATCTATGTAATTGCCTGCCTTAAAAAGTTTCCAGCTGCCTATCTATCTGCATTAATATTTATAACTGCCTGCCTTTAAAATTTCCCAGCTGCCTATCTATCTGCCGTAACCTTTTATAACTGCCTTCTTTTAAAAAGTTCCGGCTGCTTATCTATCTGCCTGAATCTTTTATAACTGCCTGCTTTTAAAAGTTCCTTGCTGCCTATCTATCTGCCTTAATCTTTATAACTGCCTGCTTTTAAAAGTTCCCAGCTGCCCATCTATCTGCCTTAACCTTTTATAACTGTCTTCTTTTAAAAGTTCCAGCTGCCTATCTATCTGCCTTCTGTGAACACAGGCGGGAATTCAAGGTCGGATAAACTGCAAGAATGATAAACCCAGGAAGTGGAAGGATATCAGATAGAAGGATAGATAGATACAAGCATAAGGATAGATAGATAAACCGTTGTGACTTGTTCAGTAGACAGTCAACCATTACACAAACCAAACATTTGAGAGTGATTTATGCTGAACATATGTTACATATATAATTATTATATTATTATTATATATTATTTTTGAGTTCCTATGAGACGGAAAGTTTTATTTCGGTGAAATACATAGTTAATAACAATTGAGAATATCAAAGCGGAATATGAGATAAAGGAAAAGAGTTTAAAATCTGAAAGAGGAGAATAGGAAAAGGGAGAAATAAAGTAATGGATAGGAGAATAGGAAAAGGGAGAAATAAAGTAATGGATAGGAGAATAGGAAAAGGGAGAAATAAAGTAATGAATAGGAGAATAGGAAAAGGGAGAAATAAGTAACGGATAGGAGAATAGGAAAAGGGAAAAATAAAGTAACGGATAGGAGAATAGGAAAAGGGATAAATAAAGTAACGGATAGGAGAATAGGAAAAGGGAGAAATAAAGTAATGGATAGGAGAATAGGAAAAGGGAGAAATAAAGTAATGGATAGGAGAATAGGAAAAAGGATAAATAAAGTAACAGATAGGAGAATAGGAAAAGGGAGAAATAAAGTAATGGATAGGAGAATAGGAAAAAGGATAAATAAAGTAACAGATAGGAGAATAGGAAAAGGGAGAAATAAAGTAACGGATAGGAAAAGGAAGAAAAAAGTAACGGATAGGAAAAAGTAAAATGATCTTAAGTTGGGACACTTGAACTTCTTGAACAGATACAAGAAGAACTAGGATGAGACCAGAGCTGGGAACTTTTTCTTAATCTCCAGATTAAATAATGCTTGTTCTCCTCTTGTTATTAATCTCCAGTTTAATTAACCGGTCGGGATTAAGGATATCCCATTCTAAAGTTCTCAGCTCAGGAGAACTAGGATAAGATCAGGGGAACTAGGATAAGACCAGAAGAACTAGGATAAGATCAGGAGAACTAGGATAAGACCAGAAGAACTAGGATAAGATCAGGAGAACTAGGATAAGACCAGGAGAACTAGGATAAGATCAAGAGAAATAGGATAAGACCAGGAGAACTAGAATAAGACCAGGAGAACTAGAATAAGACCAGGAGAACTAGAATAAGACCAGGAGAACTAGAATAAGACCAGGAGAACTAGGATAAGACCAGGAGAACTAGGATAAGACCAGGAGAACAAGGATAATAACAGGAGAGCTAGGATAAGATCAGGAGAACCAATATAAGATCAGGAGAACTAGGATAAGACCAGGAGAACTAGAATAAGACCAGGAGAACTAGGATAAGACCAGGAGAACCAGGATAAAACCGGAGAACTAGGATAAGACCAGGAGAACTAGGATGAGAGGAAGTATAGGAAAGAAACATAAGATCTTGGTAAGAAGTAAGTTTACAAAAAAAAACAGTGGAACTAAAATTAAGTCAAATGAATGAGTGCAAATGTTTCTGATTAGAAAAAATAAATGGCAGATGCAGACTGAAGTTTGCGAACTTGTTTTTGCATTATTGCATATATTATATTATAGTATACAATACATGCACTATACACAGGTGTAGTACAGTATAAACCGATAAACAGTGAAAAACCATAAAACTGTAAAAAGAATATCTTCTTTGTTATTCTATCTAAATGTCGGTAAGGATTTTGTAATACTGAATTATTGCAACTGATATATCTCAGGACATTTTGTTTTGTGAAATTGCACATTAAAAATCCTAAGCGACATTTGTTATAAAATGAAAAAGAAGACGATAATTCCATTGTTTTCTGTTTCTCACTGAACCTGACAAAAATGTTCTACCTTCATGTATGAATTGTAAGGATGGAGGGATTGAAAGTTGATAAATGCATGAATGGATGGATTATCCGAGGTTCTCAGCTGTTCAGTAAACAGTTCAGCTTTACACACATATTTACTTATATTTATCTATATTTACTTTATTTCATAGTTTGTGTGATATTACAGGTTATTTTGTATACACAAACTAGAAATATAGTTTAAACAAATCTTGTATAAACAAGTTCTAAATATTGTGTAAGCAAGTTCTAAATCTTGTGTAAACAAGTTCTAAATCTTGTGTAAACAAGTTCTAAATCTTGTGTAAACAAGTAATAAATCTTGTGTAAACAGTTCTAAATCTTGGTAAGCAAGTTCAAAACCATCCATCTATAAATCTGGTTTAAGAAATGAAACTCTTGAGTAACAGTTATATAAACTCATAAAGTTTATTATTAAATTAGCTGCTTGGTCTTTTTTTACAGTTACAACATTATACAATTGCGTCAATGACTTCCATAACAGGATTTATGCGCCAGAGAACTCTACGCATATTTCACACGCTCTATCAAAAACTAATTTATATGTATTTTTTTACAGAAGAATGTTGGGATAATCCAATGAAAGAGAAGAACGTGGAACTTAACTAATTGGTTTCTTGAAATGATGCAGTTCTATCAGTGATTTCTTGAACCCGGAGAGATTCAGGTTAGAGGTTTTTTCTCTACAATTTGAAATGAAATCAATTATAAAATGTCGAGTAATGGCAATCGCTTTTCTTCAAGGAACAATGATTTTGTAAAACTAGGGAACTGAACACTTGTCTTAAACTGTAGTTTAATAACCCCCATAGCTTTCTCCACTCTGCATTCTGACACAAACTCTGATTTTCTAATCCCTTTATTTTTGCAACAAAGTGTTGTAGATAAAATAGTCCAACTTTGAAATATCAAAGGTTTAAACCATCAGATTGCAAAGAAAAAGGGATTAGAAAACTTGAGTTTATCAAAAGAGTTAGAAGTTTTCTTAGAGCGAAACATAAGGTTTTTAGATAAGAGAAGTATACATGGAACTACTACCTCTAAATGACTGCAGTCTGCACACTTATTTCAGAAACTTAATGTCACTTGCTTTATCAAGGAATAAGTCTCAAAGGATAAAGATGCTAATGTCCGCAGTTCAGTGGTTCTTTGACTAAAGTTTACAATTAATCTATTAATAAATATAGATTCTTTGTTCTCGCCGTTTTTAACATAATTTTTAAGTTTGTCTAAAATAATTTTTAATGTGGTTTTGGGAAAAAAATAATCAATTTATATAAAAACTTTTTGCATAAGATTTGCTCTTTAAAGTTCAAAATTTAGGGAAAGATAAAAAATTGAATTTTATGTTCATATTAATCTTCCAAGATAAGGATATTTTTTTAGAATATATGAATATTGAATACGGCATACCAAATAATCAACAAGGCGAAACTTCAATTTTTTTAACTAATTACATTTTTGTTTGTAATCTTATTTTGTCTAGTTCATTTTTAATGTAGAATGTTGGAGGGGGGCAGAGTCTTGGCGGTTTTCTTCCTTGTATTCCTGTTGACAGAGACCGGTGTACAAATCGTCGGTCAGCTGACCGGTTGGTGTAAACCAGCTGCAGGGGCCGGCCAACCTACTCAGCATACTACTCTGCAGTACCAGGGACAACAGGATCAGAAGGTGAGATATGACGTGGTAACCAAAAAAGATGGACAGATTGTCGACTTCCGTCTTTCATTAATTGTGAAATCTTGCAAAAGTCAATAATGGGCGCCGCACAATTTAATCCTTAGCAAAATCTTATAATTAAAACGAAATATGTAGTATTCAACATCATCATTTATAACACATAATTTTTCTTTTACATTTTTTTTCAACTAATTTTGCAAATTTTTTCTTTCATTATTATTTTAACTTCATTTTCAACTTTGTTTTATTTTGATAACGTTCGTTTTTTCTTTGTTTTTCTTTGTTATAATTGCTTTGTTGTTTTTTTAATCCTTTTCTTATTCTCTCTTTCTTTTTCTTTGTTTGTCCTCCTAGTTTGTACAAATTAAATTTCAGGTTGATAACAAAGCAGTTCTCGGCACTATATTTCAGGTTGATAAAAAGGCAGTTCTATGCACTATATTTTAGGTTGATAACAAGGCAGTTCTTGGCACTATATTTCAGGTTGATAACAAGGCAGTTCTAGGCATTATATTTCACGTTGATAACAAGGCAGTTCTAGGCACTATATTTCAGGTTGATAACAAGGCAGTTCTAGGCACTATATTTCAGGTTGATAACAAGGCAGTTCTAGGCACTATATTTCAGGTTGATAACAAGGCAGTTCTAGGCCTTTATTTCAGGTTGATAACAAGGCAGTTCTAGGAACTATAACCTCACACTGCCTACCTAAGCTTGTGTGCCAGCTTTACTCCTTGCAATCCAGGGAACATATCTCAGATTCAGAGAGAAACCTCATCAATCTCATCGGGTCAGTTTTAATTTTTTTAATCTCATCGGGTAAGTTTTTATCTCTTTTTTAATCTTAGAGGGTCAGTTTTTTAATCTTTATCAATCTCATCGGGTCAGTTTTTATTTTTATTAATATCATTGGGTCAGTTTTTTAATCTTTATCAATCTCATCGGGCCAGTTTTTATCTTTATTAATATCATTGGGTCAGTTTTTTTTCTTATTTTTAATCTAAGAGTGTCCATTTTTATTTTTATTAATATCATTGGGTCAGTTTTTTAATCTTTATCAATCTCATCGGGTCAGTTTTTATCTTTATCAATATCATTGGTTCAGTTTTTTAATCTTTATCAATCTCATCGGGTCAGTTTTTATCTTTATTAATATCATTGGGTCAGTTTTTGTTTTTATTTTTAATCTAAGAGTTTTTATCTTTATTAATCTCATTGGGTCAGTTATTATCTTTATTGATTTCATTGGGTCAGTTTCTATCTTTATTAATTTCATTGGGTCAGGTTTTATCTTTACTAATTTCATTGGGTCAGTTTTTATCTTTACTAATCTCATTGGGTCAGTTATTATCTTTATTGATATCATTGGGTCAGTTTTTATCATTATTAATATCATTGGGTCAGTTTTAGTATCTTTATTTTTTTTATTTATTAATTTCATTGGGTTAGTTTTTATCATTTTTAATCTCATTGGGTCTGTTTTTATCTCTTGTAACCTCAATGGGTTTATTGGAGTTAAAATATCTTATTTTTAAATTTTAGAATTATCATTATTTATTAACTATAACCACCATCTTTATAAATATCTGAAATATGTTGTTTAGATCTGTTGGACTAACCGGTTTTCCCTCTAAGTACAGCTATGCAGCACACATGGGTCAGCTGGTGAGAGGCGTGCTGGGTCAAGGATGCCATAACTTCTACCCTAGCTGCCCCTTTTCTAGTAATGACGTCATAGAAATTGCTCGGAGAATCAATTTTAGTTAAATCTATCAATGTTCAGTGTACATAGGTCACTATAAACAATGTACAACGTGTAAGATCTAGCACTGTACAGTGTACAGTACACTTACATGGTTTACTATGCAATGTACAACGTGTTATATATATATATATATATATATATATATATTCACTGAACGTACAGTGTGCGTACAGTGTACATTGGTCACAAAGCAATGTACAACTTGTAAGATCTAACAAGCTTTAGTGTACGCTGTAAATAAGTCACTAAACAATGTACGTGTACAGCAGCATTTAGAGATACGAGCGTACGTACAAGTACAGTGTACATTGTAAAATCCTAGACAAACTAGCGAGCTAAGCAGAATTTCTTACAAGATGATGTGTTTCATGGTGCTAACGCTATGCATAAAATACGTTGTACACTATTTTTATAATAATATGTACGACGTTGTACAGTAATCTCTAGTATCTGAATATCAAAGGAAAAGAGCACAAAAGCAAAAACTTCTGTACATAAGCGTACATGACACTTCATTTGACCCTCTACCCCTGACATTGCTTCTAATTTGATAAACGGCATTATAACATATTTTATTTCTATTTTAGCAATGGAATCTAGTCTAACTGTGCTTTAATTAAAATTGGAAAAAAGGGCATTCAAACCTTGAAAGTTTGATTTATTTTGTACTATATTTGTTTTGTTAAATTCTGTGATAATTCTCGTATTTTGTCTAGAAAGATCAAATCTATTGGTAAAAATTGTATTAATGTTTGTTAGAATAATAAAATGAAAAAAGTTTAGAAATGAATGTGTTTATAAGATTATTTCTCAAAAAGAGTTCTTGCCAAAAACTCAAATTTTCTAAGCCCTATATCTTTACAACCTAAGGTTGTAACATATGATATTTCAAATTTAGATTAAATGACCTCACAAAAATATCGCAGGTTTACGATTTTGGGTTCCAAAGATATAGGGATTACGTTATCAGGGTTTGTGGCAAGGACTCAAATCCTTTAATGTTTTTAAGGTTGATTATTTAAAATTATGCATGCAGTCCCTAATTAGTAGAGCACATCCTTGGCGGAGAGTATCTCCTTAGTCTTACTAAACATCGATTTGGCAGAACGTTGCATTACTATTAACTATTTCCTTATCATGCATAATGAAGATGCGTGAACCTAGATCTGTATAAACATTAAACAACCACATCATTGATAACCAATATTAAGAGGAATAAATGTAGTTTTCGCTTTTTCTTAGAAATCCCGCAAATCATGTATTCGTATGAAAAGTTTTTAATTGTGTTTTCTCTGAAAATGTGCCCCTGACATGTTTGAAAAAATACATAATATTTCTCAAAATCCGTAACGTCCATCAAGAAATTTTTTTTTTCTTGATTATATTTTTAGATGCTAACCGGCCAGGTATGAACATTTTCTAGGGCCGTTTTAGGTCCCACAAGAACTTGAACCGAATCAGTTTATCTGTTTAAACGTTTATTGGAAACCAATTTACCAACCGGACAAATATCGATCTCATGTGTGTTCCGACCCACTCATCTATTTTCTTTTTCTTGGTCTGAATATTTTAATAAATACAGGGGACATTAGTTCCAAAACTAAAACATCTCTAACATAAATAAGATACCACTTTGAAACTGTATAAAGACAGAAAACAGTTCGATTTATAGTTGATAAAATTTGGCATTTAAGAATTATTCAATAGTTGGGATGCAAAAATAATTTGAAGATATTTTGGTAAAGGACAGTCACAGAGTTTATTATATATGGCGGGTCAAAAAGGTTGGCTCAGGAAAACCTAATCATACTCTAATTCCTTGTTTACTAAATAACTCTAATAAATACTCTAAAAAATAATAACTCTAAAAAATACTCTAATTCCTAATATCCCGTTTTGCCTTATATAGTCTGTATGTCTACTGTACAGATTGCTTAAAAGTCGGACTAGTCCTTGACATAAACCGGAGTTTACAGTAATGTACATTGTACATGTTACAACTTAAAATAAATTGTCTAGTAAACATTTTGTACAGCCACATGGATTTAATCACGGATCTCGTCTTCACACTTCCTCCAGGGGACTGAGAGGCTACTCTATTCCATCTGGACCAAAGATATGAGAACCACATCCTTGACTGTCTCCAATCAAAAATCTGTGTGCTATTCTCGTTGATTGATATCTGAAGGAATTCAAACTCCAATCTTTGAAAATAACTCTGAGCTGGGAACTCTTGTATTGTAGATAATGCTAGATCTCGATCTTACATTAATCTGCAGATTAAATTAATCTTTATTCAATATCCCGCAGTGTAATTGTACCAGATGAAACAATCATAGCTATTATGAAGAAATTAAGCATTGATCATTGAAGGATCTCAAAAGTGATTGAATCTCTGCCACAAACTCAAGTTATCTAATTACAATATCTTTGCAACCTAATTGTGTAAACTGTTGATATTTTAAACTGAGATTATTTGATCTTACAGAATTTATAGTTTGAAATATCTAAGGTCTATTCCTTTGATCCACTTGTCATGCCTAAAGTCGGATACAGGCTGTATTAAAATCAAAAAGCCCTTTTTCTGTTTTTTAATTGAGAAAATCATTATTGATGGTATAGGTTTTACTTACACTTAAATCTTTTTGATCCATCCAATATAATAAAGTATCGATCTATCAACTAATTAATCCAGCAATTTGCTTAACAAAGTTCTTCTTTAGATATTAAGCATATTTTACCATTTCTCTCAAATTTTCAAGGAAAATTATACTTTTTAATAATTTATTTATGACAAACAACAAATTATCTGGTTTGAGATAAATTCAGACAACAAAAAAACATTAAAACTGTATCTTTAATTTATTATAACATTTTGTGAGTTTACATAGTAAAATTTATAGGTATTTTTATTATCTTATCAACCTATAATACTTTACTTCAGAGAAGAAAGTGATGGAATTGTATAGTTTTTACAGGTTTTATAACATCTATAATAAACAATTATATACAAAGTTTAGAAGATTGACAATTATAATATCATTCTTTTAATTGTTATTATTATTAATTATTATTATTATTATTATTATTATTATTATCGTTATTATTATTGTTATTATTATCATTATTATTGTTATTTATATTAGAAGTAGTATTTTGTTGTTATTGTCATCATTATTATTATTTTTACCGCTTTTTGACCAATATTACCGACCCATGTTTACCTCAATAGAAGGACATTAAGTTGCTTAAGGTCCCTGGGGACAATTAAGTAAAATAACGACCCGCTCTGAAAAGTTTTCCTGGACAAATTCGCGAATTTTTATCTCAAAAGACGATACAATTGTATACAACTACTTTTTCGGGAAATTAAAATTTTTACTTAATTCCCTCGACCAACTTTGACAACAAAACACCCCTCGCTGTGCTCTGGATGTTTTGTAAGCAAAATTGGTCTCGGGAACCCTTGGTAAAGTAAAATTCCCTTAACTTCCCTGTGAAGTAGTTGTAAATAATTGTTATCATACTTATTTTCAATTTTATCAATAATTAACAATTGTATAATATTAATGTTGTTATTGTTCCAATTATTTTCCTAGTATTGTTTATCTCTGATCGTATCCAGGCTTAAGCCTGTAAACTCTGGTAAGTATATTGTATTGTATATATTGTTTACTTAAGCCTGTAAACTCTGGTAATTGTATACTAAAGCAATGAATGATATTGGATAATTTTATAAATCCTAAGCAAGCATAAACGTATAACCTTTGACTATTATTATTGGTCGTTGTTAAAACTAGAAAATATTAAATTAAAAAAAAAATTAATATTTGCATAAAATATTTTTATCGGTAAATTCTGCATTTTAGCTCCGTAATCAAACTTTGATATAATTCTCTTCGCCTAACCTGGGATTAGATGAACAGCGAGAAACAGGTCAACAACGTAGACATAGTTCAACCACTTGGTTCAACTACTTCTCAATATTCATTAATTCTGGTTTATTTTTTTTACTCATGATCAAAGAAAAGAAGCAAATAATCCGGTTAAGCTGCATAGTTTTCTATAAAGGATTATGTTCAAATCAACTTCTGAGTTTGAGTTTATATTGAGTAGTATATCTACAACACGTGTTAATAAAACATTTTATCAGGAAAACACGTGACGGGGCACTTAAACACTGGTTGGGTTATTATAGATACTTTAGGCTGGAGACTCCTTCATAGTTTCAAGTTTCTTTAGCTGTTTGGGTTCAAGGTCTTCAGTTTTATTTAAATCTGTGGATTTTCTTGGAGAAAGATGACTCGAGCTCAGATCATTTCCGGATTCAGTGTCAGAGGAGTCAGGATCACCCTTGCCAGGCTCAGCCTCAGACTCAGAGTCAGATGATGTAACAGCCTCAACATGATCTTTCTTCTTATTCGTATCTTCTTCATCCTCGGAATCTGTATCAACAATATCTTTCTTCTTCTTAACTTCTTCTTCCTCAGAATCTGTATCAACAATATCTTTCTTCTTTTTAACTTCCTCTACTTCAGAATCATCTGTATTAACTTGATCGTTCTTCTTCATTTCTTTCCCTTCTTCAGAATCTGTATCAACAAGATGGTTCTTCTTCTTAACTTCTTCTACTTCAAATTCTGCATCAACTTGAGCTTTCTTCTCCTCTTCTTCTTCTTCTGAGTCCACGAGATCATCAAGAATGTGTGCAGGGAGTTCTTTTTTCTCTTCTTCTTTTTCAATTTGATCCTCAAGTGTGGACTCTTGTTTGGCTTGTTGGGTAGGTTCAGATTGAACTTCGGGTTCCGGGGCTGAAAAATTGGCCCAATCAGCTCCATCCTGTTTCGCCTCATCCTCATCTACAACAGGCTCCTACATATGGCAGTTATCAATATTTGTTTTAGTTTTCATAATCTTACAATATTTTTAATTACCTGAAAACTGGCCCAGCCCAAATCCTGGTTATCTGCTACTGGTTCAGTTTGTTGTGATGGTTCAGCTCCCATGGCAGCAGCAATATTCTCCTCGTTGATCTCTACATTCTCTTTCTCCAGACCAGGAAAGCTCACTTCTTCTTCCACAGGAGACTGTGTCCTTGGAGTTGGTGCTGTAACCATGATTTCCGTAAATGTAAGGCAATCAGAGACAACAGGTTCAGGTTTGGACTGAATCTCCTCCTCCTCATCTTCATCTGCAGCAGGAGTATCATCACACGTTATCTCTATCTCTACCGGAGCTGCGACCTGGTTGGTGTTATACTGCTCCTTCTTGTCATCACTCATATTCATGGAGAAGGAAGGATTTTCTACATGATAGGAGACAGGAGTTTCCTCTCGGTTATCATCTGAGTTCTCTACAAGTGGAGTTGGGTTGGTGATTGTTATCATAGTCTCAGGAAGCATGAGACCAGAGGCTGCTGCAGGTTCAGGCACATTAGAAGAATTGTTTACTCCTGGAGCTGCTGCTGTTGGCCTTGGAGGAGGTCCAGGGAGTGAAGATGATGGAGGTGGTAGGGGAGGTGGACCACTGGGTAGGTCTGTAGGACGACCTGGTGGACCAGGTGGGGCGGGTAGTCCAGGAGGACCCAGAGGAGGTAAATCAGGACCATCGTCTAGATGTGGAGGAGAGAAGCAAGGAGGTCCAATACTAGTTGGTGAAGCTAGTGATACATCTGGAGACCAATCATCCCCGTTTGCCTGACACTCTTCAACAACTATAGACGGGAAAAGACCAGTTTTCCCGTTTAATTCTCCCATCCACCACCCGTCCTCAACTCCGTTCGGACTCCTGGAGACAATGTGTATAACCTCATCCTCCTTAAACCCTAGTTCATCACTTCCATTGGCTTCGTAATCATACAAAGCTTTACAGTACTCAGAATCCATGGAGGACCCGAACTGGATAGAGATGGGTCGACCAGGTTTTCTAACCTGGAGAGGTTCAGATTCAAGGATACTTATTTGTGGGGGCGGGGCAGGAGGTGGTCCCATACCTAAATACAAATATAGGTTTTTATACAATAGAATGCAACAATTCAATCTCTCCAAAAAAGTTAAAAGTTGATGAAATGATTTGGCGAGCAGGATTGTATAAAAGCAAAAAACTGATTTCTCGCCATATACTCCAATTTTCGCATCCTTATATCTTTTCCATCTGAAGTTATAAAACAATTAACTCTAATATGAAATCAAATCAAATTTAACAAAGATATAGGGATTTGAAAAATAGACTTTCTGAAATATTTGAAAGAAATTAAGTTAAAGAAAATTACAAACAAAAGCAAAAAAAACTTTGGTAAAATGTCTTGCAACTGAATGTTTAAGATGAAAATAAGAAAATGGAAATATTTTTGACAGAAATCTAATTTTTCAAAATAAACAATAACGAAACAATTTTTCACTTGTAGTAATGGGTTTTAGTTTAAAACAAAACATTTGAAAAAAAAGATTTTAAACGAAGTCTAGAAAAATCTTTAAAAAAGTGGAAACTCGTATTGTGAAGAAAAAAGATATAAGAAAAAATTTCAACTTTGTTTTCCTTATTAAATAATTCTATTCTATTCCTTTGAAACTTTTTACGTCTTTAAATTAATTTACATTAATTCCGAATTTGTTTTCAAATTTTTTTTTTTACAAAAATAACGAGAATAAGATATTGAATCAATGAATATATGAGATATTGTAAATATCTTAAAGGGACTGTAAAGGAAAAATAAAAGGGAGTATAGGATGAAACCTGAGAATCTCAGGAGTTTAACGATACACATAAAACATCTATCTGATAATCCTGTCTCGAGAAACTGATATATAAAACTGTGTCAAATTTATACGAAAATTCATATATATGCAATTTTGTATAAAATTTGTGGTATTAAACAGATCATATTCAACAAATACGCAATTTTGAATATTTTGAATAGATATAATTGATAATATAATTACATATAGTCCACATAGTCCGTATTACGTCACCAGAACTTCAGCCAATGGCAGTGCAGTATAGTTGTCACATGATACAGACGCATATCACGTGACCAGTATACTGCACTGCCATTGGTTGAGGGTTTGGTTGCTTAATACGGACTATACGGACCATAAGTAATAATCGTTTTCAGATTGATGTGTATTTGTTGAATATGATCTGTTTAATACTACAACTTTTATACAAAATTGCATACATATGAATTTTTGTGTAAATTTGACACAATTTTATATCAATTTCTCGAGACAGGAACATCAGATCGATATTTTATATGTAACGTTCAACTCCTGATATTCTCAGGTTTCATCCTATATCCCCTTTCATTTTTCCTATACAGTCCATTTAAAGGGTTTGTATATAGACTTAATTTTAAGCGAGCCTCTGTTTCACATAGATTCAGCCTGCTTATAAAAAGTCTAATGAATTTTTAAATGGAGTGACCGGCAATGTATGGAAAATGAACTGAGAATGTAATTTTGTGGAGAATTTGTTTAGGATTTATTTGAGACGTTTAATGATGTATAAATACTGAGTTTGAGAGCAAAGTCTACTTTCAAAATCATCCATTTGGGTGGTTACGTTTTGAGAATCGATTTTTTTCAAAATTATCAAGCAACAACGACGAAAAATGTATCAAAAATGCACAGTAAACTAATTAAATGTTTAGAAACATATTTTTCAATAGAAATTTGTCACTAAATCAATATTAGAATCAATTATTTCTTTTTCATCATTATATTGAATTTCTTATTCTTTACGAATTTGTTCGCAGAATTTTACAAATTCTACAAGTTCCAGAAAATCTACAGAAAATATTTTTTAACAATGAGAGATTACAGAAACTAATAAATGAATAAGATTAGTTATTTTTGATTATAAGAGTTAATTCTAATTTTCTCAACCTGTTCCTAAACAAATTATTAGTTTACCGTAGAATTTTTTGTCGTCGTTAAAAAATCGATTTTCAAAACGTAACCACCAAAATGGATGATTTTGAAGGTCGGTTTTGCGCTCAAACTCAGTAATTTTACATCTTTAAATGAATCTTAAAATATTTCTCCACAAATATTACATTCTCAGTTCAACTACTAGACATTACCGGTTACATGTACATTTTAGGCACTACAAAGCACTATTCGTTAGCTTTGGGTTAAAAAAGTTATTGGCAAAGTTCTCATAGATTTTTGCTTGATAGCTTAAAACCTTTAAATCACAATGGTTTACAGACCAAGGGGAATGTTCAAATCAAAATCAAATTAAAAGCTTTGTCTTATCAAGAATTAATGAGGTATCCATCATTTTTAAATGTGGTTTCTCTGTAAAAGTGATTTGCGGATTTCTTGCAACAGAAACTATGGGGGAAATTATGAGAACAAAACTATTATCAAGCTAGAAAAGCAACGATAGCTTGCACATCATTGATTTGATAAGGGTTTAAAGGGTATCGTTAGGGAAAGAAAAACTCTGGAGAAACAAACTCAGGGTATTCTTTGAATACTCGTTAAAAAGTACATTCATACAAGTAATTGTTTCAATTACGAAATTAATCTTAAACTTAGCTAAGATTTTCAGTTAATATAAAGTTAGAAGTTTCGAACTTTGGCTTAAAAATACTGAAGTTAAAGAAAGGTATGTTAAAGTTATCTTTAATCTCTTCCTCAAACTTACCAAAGGGGGATTCTTCATCGCTCTCCTCTTCTGAACTTGAGCCTAGATCTGGAGGAGGTTGCTCCAGGATAACAGGCATTGCTTGCGCTCCAGGGAACCCCCAACTTGCTGTACTCTCTACTGAGGGCTGTCTTACAACTTGACCGGCGTTGGAACTAGCTTTAGCGTGTTGTACGGGAAGGGTGGAGTCATCAACCATGACAAAATCGTAAACTTCAATATAGTTGTATGGAATGTAACCACGAACTCCTTCCTTATTCCTTCCCATCAACCATCCTTCCTCATCACATTCCTTCACCATCACGTCAATTTCTTCGTTCTCAGCGACGGTCAACTCATCTTCGTTCTGCCCTGCGAAGGGGAAGAGTACTAGGGCCTTCCACACTTCAGCGTTTGGATCTATCTCTTTAGCTCCATCATTCTGGGGAGCCTCTGCCTGGCCTTTCTGGCCTTCCTGACCCCAGTCCTCAGTTTCTGTTTCAGCCCAGTTCTCATTAGCAGCCCAGTTCTCTTGATCTTCAGTAGCTGGTGCTTCCTCGGTCTCCGCCCAGTTAACATTATCTTCACTGGTCCCATCCCATTCACCATTTTCAACAGCGTTCTCCTCTTCCTGCGCCTCTGCCGCTGGCTCCTCGGCTACCGGTGTCTCCATCTGTGATGTTCCGTTGGAACTAGAATTCCAGTCTTTAGTATTCATCTGCTCATCCGATTCCTTTTCAAGAGCTTCAAGACTTGCTTTATCCAAGTAGTCGTCAACTGCTACTCCACCTTCCCTTAGCTTGTTCAGACGAGCTTCACATTTTACTTTATCCGTTTCTGCTGTTCTAATAGAATTCTCAAGCTCTTCGATTTTATCATCTAGATTTGGTCCTGATGGATCATTAGGCTCATGCTTCAAACCTTTAGCTTTGTGATGCTGACAAGCTTTTATTCTTTTCCTGAAAGCTCTAATAGTTTTCACTGCTTGGTTCAGTTTTCCAGCAATACTCCTGGCTTCATAGTTGAGCGAGTATCCAGCATCATGCTCCGAAGGTGTTATTGTTGTTATTGTATCACCCTCAACAGCTTCAAAGGCGTACTGGACATGGTCGCCAAGACAAGAGAATGCCTTGAGATAACATCTATAATTGTACTCTCTGTTAATGGTTTCAGCCCCATCTTTAATCTTTGTAAAACTATTCTGCATGGCACCGCAGGTTAAAAGTTCTGTTCGAGCAAAGGTTCCGAGATATTCTGAAATCTTCTCGTAAATACCTCCCTCCATTTCCCGGACTGTAGCTTGAAGATCGTTATGAAAATATCTATCCTGGTGGGCGTTGGCTGTGACTAGAGACAATATATAATCATTTCTAGCACCAGTAGATTTTATATCAGATTCATCTTGCTTTGCAGACATCTTCACTGCTTGCTTCTTCAACGAGCTTTTAGAGGTAAAGAGACTTTTAACATCTCGTTTCTTTCCTTTCGCTTTCAGGTCAGCATCTTGCGCTTTGGTCGCTACATCAAGAGCATCCGATTCCTCTGAGAAATAGATTCGTTTACTCCGATCTACTTCACTCACTGATACCTGGACATCTCTCTGAACTACACCAAGGCGATCAAGGGACCGTTTTGCGTGCATATTTTTCCCAAACCTAACATTCTTAGCATCATCTGATATTTTCTCCATAAACACTTGAACCGCGGCCAGTCTTGCCTTCGAGATCTTTTCGTTTTCATCTAAATAATAATTCTTTCAATAACAATTAAATAATAATTTGATAATAATTCAAAAGTAATTCAACACTGTCTCAGTAATAATTTTCGAAATGATAATTTAATAATCAGTTTCTTAATTTGTCTCATTGTTCTGATCAACAGTTTTTTGAAAAAAAAATGAATTTAGTAAATTTTTAACTTTTCGTATCCAAGGATATCGGGTTGTTTATCCATCTTGGGTAGTCATACTTTTAGCATAAAAAATAATGAATTGTAAAAGCTATAATATGTAATATAAATATATAAAGATATGTATAATATGTATTCTAAATAAATCAATGTATTCAGAGGGTTAAATAAAGCAGAGCTTTAACAACAGCCTTTATATTAAGTTATAGAAAACCTAGAATATTGGTTTAGTATTTGTTTACTTTTTTTACAAATTCAATTAAACATTTTAACTTTAGGGGTCCAATATTTTCTTACTTGATTCTCTCTAAAAAATATGCCTTTAATTACAGTGATAGGCAGAAAACTCTGGAATAGGAAGACGACTTTGAGAATCAAGTTTTAACTTTAAAAATTTCTATAACCATGAAATACAGCAATTGTGCAGTGTAAACAGACCCATTTCACAAAAAAGTAATTTAATAAGTGTCTAGCAAAACTATTTGCTTTGTAACACCATCAAATACACTTGAGTATTGCTATTTGTCCATTCGTTGCATGAACCGAACCAGGATTTACCATTATACAGTGAGAACCAGAAAGCTCTGAGAGATGACTTTAAGACTCAAGTTGTGACTTCAAATAGTCCCATGAATATGAGCACAGAAATTGTGCAGTGTATATAGACCTATTTCTCTTAATATGTGATTTGATAAGTTACTTGTAAACTTTTTGCGTAACAACATCAAATGCACTTAATAATTGATTTAATATCGTCTTCCCATTCCACAGTTTGCTGGTTCTAGTCTAACTGTAGTGTAATTACACTAAACACACATTTACTCGTACCAGCCCGTCCGGTCAACCAGAACCCAGTGTGCTGAGCTGGCTGAATGATACATGTGCAATATTATCACACAAAGTAATGTTATTAAAACAGTTTTTCACGCGTGACCTGGATTCATATATATGTACAGTATATCAGAAAAAATAATTGTATTAAAAAAGTTTTTCATTCATGTGATATATGAAAGCTTAAAAGAAAATAATATAAAGATAGTTTTTAGCTTTTTATCTTGATGTTTTTCCACAAAGTTTTGATAAATATTGAATCAGGAAAATTTATAAAAATAAAAATTCTTTTTCTTGGATTTTTATTTTCAGGATTTATCTAAATTCTATTTCACTTGGAGAAAAAAAGAAAGCACTTTCAATTTTTTAAATCAAGGATTTACCCCTGCAGTATTTTCATATAATGTTAATCAAGGCATGACACGAAACAATTTAGGAAACCTTTTTTTCATTTAAACTTTATTTGTGGAAATATTTGAATTTTAGAATATTTTACCTAAAACAATTCTCCATATTTGGTAGATGTTATGTTCGTGTTCGTTAACTCTGGCGTTCTCAGGGAGATCCTCTATAGTAGCAATTTTCTTACTCGCGTACACATTTGTCAGTTTTAGAAGTCCTGCAATTATGAAAAAATCTATTAATGTTTTCTAATGAATTATTTTTCTAATGAAGCTGAAAAATAGATTTTAATCATCAAAGGAAACCTTGCGTGAATTAGTGAAACAACTCTGATCGAATAAGAATTCGACTTTTAGAATCAAATTATAACTTTAAGAACGCCCAAGAGTATGAAGCAGAGAAAACTCTGGAGTAGAGAGATGACTTTCATACTCAATTAATAAGTGATTTAATAACTGTAGTAAAACTATTTGCTTTGTAACAACATTAAATACACTTAAGCACCGCTATATTGTCGTCTTCCTATTCCGTTGTTTTCTGGTTCTCACTGCAAGTCATTGAAAAAACATTTTCAAATTTTTTCCCTTAACATATCTTTAAATTTAAAAAATTTAAACATCTACGGTTGTTTTTACTGTTTAACAATCCTATATGTTGGTCCAAATTACTGTAATAAAAAAATTAAAGCCTTAATTATGTATCTATGGTGAAATTTATAAAATTCATTATACAATGTGATGGTTTGGGGTTGGACACAATTACTTGCAAGTTGAACATTGTAAAGCTGGTTTACGACTTCTCTTGTTTCTAGTTTTCAACCAAGAGTAAAGAAAGAGCTCAGTTGCATGTAAGAATTTAAAAACAATTTTTCCTATTATTAGCTCTTTAGTTAATTTACTAGGGATATGACGTATCACCATAGCGCGAAGCTTAAAACTTAAAAGATCGTGTTTTTAAGTTTTTTTTATTATTTTTCAAAAGCCTGGAATCTTAATCAAAATTATAAGCCAGATATTGAATGTTGCAGCATGTAAAGGAACTATACGGCTATTATTTCAAGTGTAGCTTTTTTAAAACGATTTTCACCGCTTATTCGTTAACAATAATTGAAATCGAGAAGCTAACTTCGTTTTGTATTTTAAACTTGAATATTTACGCTCGAGGGTTGTCAAAAAAGTGACAAAGGAATTGATTTTTTCCCCCACAAATTTAAATGTTCTAATTCATATGAATTGCAACCTGATGGTGTACACCTTTGATATTTAATACCCATATTATTTGATCTAACAGAATTTATGCTTTAATATCTAAGGTCGACGACATTGGGTTACAAAGATTAATGGTTTAGAAAATCAGAGTTTGTTGTGAAGTCCTTTAACGCTGAAGGAGGTAGAAAAGGGGACTAATTATCCTTACTTAAAGAATCTCTCCTCAAGTGTAAGTTTACAATACGTTTAATCAATTTTTAATTCTTCTTCAAAACAAAACTTTAATATTGGATTGAAGCCCCTTAAGCCCTTTGCACAATTTGCAGTAATCTAAAATAATCCATTTTTAAATATTTGAAAATCTAAAATTTTATGGATCAAGCTTTAAAATTTGAAACCATAAAATTCTATTTTTACAGTTTTCTCGACTTAAAGTTTGACTTTGACTTTGACTTAAAGAATGAAAATATTAATAAAATAAATATTACTTTTTTCATGTTTCTACAAACCATTGAAAATGTTTCGTGCAAAAGTAGAAATAAAAATGTTAAAAAAATTAAGTTTCAACAGTTTTCTTTCAAGGTTTTTAAACAATTCTCTCTTCTCCTTTCTTTTTTCCGAGATAAAGTCAGATTAATATTTATTATTTCTAAATATTACTTTATTATAATATCCCCTGATTTTTTCATTTTAAAAAATTAGAAAAATAATAGGCTAGGAAAACAAAATCACGCAAGACAAAACGGAACTAATCGAAATGAACATTCGCGAAAAACAATCATTTATCAATTTTCAATTTGAGGACCATGTCCACATTGTGTTACTTTTTGTTCAGAGCATAGATTAATAACAATACGGTTAGAACACTAGATGTCGTCTTTTCAAGATTTAGGGGTTTTTCGTTCGCAATAACCCTGAGGCAGACGCCCAAAGAAGTTATTGTGAAAAAAAAAATTATTTGCAAAAATAGTTTTAAAAGACTATTCACAATAATACCGTTCATTTTTTTGTCTGAGCTAAAACGATGGAGTTGTCATTATTTTTTAAAATAAAAATTTATCATTTTTATTTGCAGTTTTTCTATGATAATGAATTGTGGATTTATTGATCAGAATCTATTTAAGTCAGTTATTAAATTTTTAGATTCCAAAATTTTATTTAAAAATAAGAAATGGAGGCATGAGGGTCAAACTATAATAATAAAACGTATGAAAAAATATTTGTTTCCTACGTGACATTAAGCTTTCTTGCACAATTGGTTAATTGATTTTAGATAATTCACCAAGTAACAATTGGAAATCAGGAACATTGTACAATCCACATTAAACTAAAGTAACCTATATTTCAGATTGAAATCTTTATTGTTTTCAAGCACCTTTACATTTTCTAGGCAACTAATGATGAGACAATAATGGTTTAAATTCGTTACAAGTTTTCTTCTTCTTGGGTGTAGAATCAAAACTAGAAGATTTCCTGGGTTGAAAGCCGTAACAGTAATTCCGCGAATTTTTAACATTTACTTGTTTTCGGATTATGACAAATTTTAATGTATGGTTTTAATGCAAAATATATTTTTAGTTTTCAGGAGATTTGCTGTTAAACGATACTGAAATCACTTGTATTGCAAAAATTGCATTGAGAACTTTTGCATGATTTTTGGAAACTACACAAAAATGCATTCTTGGCAACAACAAGATAAATTGCAATATTCTTCCAAGAAAGTACGAAATTCTCAACATCCATGCAGTTTAAAACAATTTTCGAATTTTAGGTAATTCCCTGCATATTTTAAATATAATAATTTTCCTTAAAGGGAGTGTTCACGAAAAATGAAAGAGGGTATAGGCTTAATGCGATAAAAAAGCGCTTTTGATCGCTACTAATCTTACTTCTATCTGTTGCGTCTATAAGGAGAAACTTGTTAAAGACGTCTCATACCGAATAACTTAGCGGCCATACAAATTGAGAAAACTACAACATACTACTTAAACCGTAAAAAATCAATTTAATTTCAAACAAATCATTTAGATATTACAACCTATAGTCATCGATTATCTTTCGCCACATTTGTATATAGTTTATATTTTATAATATTTTATTTTTTTAGAAAACGTTTTCAATGGATTTCGAAAATTGTGAGTGGTGTGCGGCATTCTTAGATAGTTGCGCAAGCGACAAGAGAAACAAACAAATTAATTAAAAAATATTATAAAATATAAACTATATACAGTAGAAATGCGTTACTTTTGTAGAGAAAACACAATTGAAAATGATCAGTTTTCAAAATTATAAACATTAATATCTAATTCATACTTGATAAGAAAAAGTTTTTAGGGGTACCATTGTGAATCGGGAATTGCCATTTTTGCATAGAGGGTCACTTGAGATTACACTTACATGATAGATGAATAGATAATGGAAGGTTTAAGGAAGGATCTAGAAAGGTAAATGAAAATTGAGAGTACATGTTAATTTGGAGATAATGGAAGGTTTCAGGATAATTAGGAACCTTTAGATTTAACTGGAGAAAGCTGTAAGATCTCAGGATGACAAGATTTATTAAAAATTCTAAAATTAATGCATTGTAAGAAATTTAAGATTTTAATATTTCAAAAGGAATTGAGTTATAGTCACAAACTCTTATTTTTTAATCTCTATACCTTTGCAAACTTATCGTGTAAACCTTTTTTATTTTTCAAACTTAGATTAACTGATCTAACAGATTCCATAGTTTGGCATATTTAAGGTCTACGACATTGGGTTGTGAAGATCTAGGGATTAGAAAATCAGAGTTTAAGGCAAAGACTTAATTTTGCCAGAGCACCTAACAAAATACTCAGCATCTATCTCCAAAAAGTTTATTTATAATTCAACAAAATTTAATCTTCTAGATTCTAGATTATAAGATATTTAAAGATAATGGAATTATGAAAGAGATTATGGATGGCTGACCTTGTAGGATAAACAAAAGGAAATGTTTAGGTTAATCTGAGGAAAAGAATCAAGAAAAAATAAAAATAAAAGTAAAGTAGGAAAAATTACCTTCCGCGTAATGTTTTTCTATTGCAGCCTTCTGCTTCATAAAGTTTCTAAAAAAAATATATAAAATAGAATTTAACATGATGAATATTCAGGGGACATTAGTTCCAAAACTAACACTTGGCCCATTTCTAACACTGAGTGTTAGAAATGGGAACAAATTGAAAGACTGGGGTTTTTGGGATCCCAGCCCATATCCAGGGTAAAAGTCGATAATAAAAACTATAATCAACATTTATTAATCATGACGAGGGCAACAATTTCCAATTTTAAACTTTAAAAAAAAATCAAAATTACATTAGGAGTTCTTGTTATATTAAATCTCTTGACCGTTTTCAAGACAATGTTTTTCATTTTCGAACATATCCTGAATTTGAAACATTGTCGCGTTTTCGAGACAAACCCCACTTTTCCCTTACAAAATAAATCAGTGAAAACAGAAATTATCTTATGAAGACTAAATTAACTTCTGAATTATTTCTAGAATCTAAGTTTCCGCATTTTATCTGTTAAATTAGAGAATATCGATGATATATTTTCAAGCATTTTAAACAAACAGTTTCCCCCATTTCTAGTTAAATCTATAAGAACAAATGATATTAATATTTTGATTTCTCACAATGCTGCATTAATGATTTTTAAATTATAAAAGAACAGTTTGTTTTATTTTCTATGTTGTTTATATTCTACCTTATCAAAAAATCTTTTTGTTGTTACGTAGTGCGTAAATGCTTAGAAATTGACATTGATATGAATTCCGGTAATTGTCTCAAAACCAGGATATGTTCCGAAAACGTGACATGAGCTGAAATCCGGAAAAATGTTTCAAAAATAGTGATATGTTCGAAAATGAAATCAAGACTCATCAAAAACTAATTCTCACAACTTATTATTAGTTTAAAATTGACATTTAAATTGTTTCAATATATAGTTTGAGCCATTTTATTTATAAATATATGGTGTAATTTTGTTTTACTCGTCTTGGATTTAAAGATATATACTCTTGAAAAAGATAACTTTGCAGATTTGGCCCATTTCTAACACTCAGTGTTAGATATTAATTTTGGAACTAATATCCCATGTAATGTAAGAAATTAGTTCTTAATAGTTCCATTAATAAATAATAATATTTAGATTATTTTATTGATTGTGTAATTATAGTTTAATTAATAAGTTCCAGCTAGCCACAGTAATATCTTCTAAACACGAAGTATATAGAAAAAAAGAGNATAAAAATTTAAAACTTTCTCTCCATGTTTAATAATTTAAAACTTCAAAATTGCTTGATTTTGCTTACATTTGAAGATTTACAACACAATTTTCCGTATATCCATAGATAAATTAAAATGACAGATAGGACACTAGATGTAGTTTTCTCAAGATTTAGGGGTTTTTCGTTCACAATAACCCTGAGACAGAGCCCCAAAGGAGTTACTCGCATTTGGCGTAGAACAGACTCTCTATGTCTGGTAAATCTACGCTAACTGCGTGTAACTCCTTTGTGTTTCTGTCTCAGGGTTATTGTGAATGAAAAACCCCTAAATCTTGAAAGACGACATCTAGTGTCCTGTTTGTTGTTTTAATTAATCTATGATTATATCATTGCAACCTGATGTCGTAGACCTTAGATATTAAAAAAATATGAGGTAAATAACATAAGGTTGCAAACTATAGGTATACCCACAAAGGTTAAGGCTTCGATCAGAGACTATTTGTTTACATCCATAGTTTCCGGTGATTGGGAACTTGATTTTTTCCTTTCTTTCAGCACACAGTTGATATAGTTTATTTAAAGAAGAAGATTTAATTGAACCTTCAAATTGTCAAAGTTAAAAAGAGTGATTGGGCGTCATAAAATACTGGTCCTTATTGCTGTGTGGTTTAACCTGTATGTATGTTATAGGGATTATAAAGTTAGAGAAGTTCCTTTAAGTTCCTGTAAGTGCACGCCCTCTGACGACATGACAACAAACAATAAATAATTGTTTTTTAATTTTAAATCTGAACAATCGGAGTAAGGCTTTACCAAAGTTTTATAGTTTAGAAAAATATATAAAATTGTTTTAAAACAACAAATAATTCAATTTTTATTTATTGTTTTTTTTTCATTTTTTAAATGTAGTGGTTGGTTCACTTCCATAGTTAAATAATTATATAATTATAATTAATTAAATAATTAGTAAAACGAAGGAGTGATTATATCAGTTAAGCGCTCAATACCTGATATCATCTAGAAGATCCAGCTCCTGCTGATTCTTAGCCTGGAGCTTATTAAACTGCTCCTTGTGGAGGTTCATCACGAACTTGTTGTACGCCCCCTTTCGGGGCGGGGGCTGGGCCATCTCTAACTAGAAGTCTTAAATCCGTTGGTTAGGACGCTTTTTCTTGGTTCTCAGGTAGTAGCTAAATCTTAATAAGTTTTGTTATTGTACAGTTAGATATCTGGTCCTGGAGCAGGATAAAGAGAACATATCTACCGAACCAGGTAAATGATGCTAGATGAAGGATCCAGGTAATATCTGAACCCGAATCTAAACATCTAGCCTAGAGATATTTGCAAGAGGAGTGAGGTTCTGGGTTCCCATGACAGTACTCCGGGTCTAGTTGAGAAGTGGAGGGAGGAGTAGAGGAGAATGATTCGATCACGTGGCTTCAGCTGGTTCTATTGATCTCTTCACGTCCTCCTGGTACTCTCTCTCTCTCTCTGTCTTTCCCTTTCTTACTCACACTTTTACTCCCTCTTGCGCTCTTTCTCTCACTCCATCTCTCTCTCTCTTTCCCCTTCTCAATTTTTCTCTTTTTTTATAGGTTATCTCTAAGACTCTTTCTCTCTCTCAATATCTTTTATCACCTTTTCTCGCTCTCTTCCTATCTATCTACCAATCTAACGTCCACTATTATACACACTCTTGAGCAATTATAAAACCTGAGATTGTGGATGATATTTATCAACAAAAAAAGAAAAGCAAAACATTGATTTTTTTGTTTGATGTCGAGAGAAAAAAGCTTTATCTATTCTTAATTTGAAGTTCAGATGCTTCCAAAGGGGGAAAGGGCATATATACACCTCACACAACGTCTGTTTAGTTGAGTAGAAAAGCATTAAAGATGCATGAAATAATGTTTTGTAAACAAGACCCATCAAAAAGCAAGAATACAAGTTTTCTTGTAAAGTTTAGTAAAACTACTCTTGAAGTTATCTCTGCATGCTGCTACTTTAAATTTTAAAACTTTCTATCTGAAAAGCAATCATCACTCATTATCTTCGAGTTTAGAACATCTCAATATCTAAACCAAAATGAGATATGTTGGGACGAATTACGGATCAAGTAAATTATTTGGAAGGGTAAAGTATGTCGTCTTTATAGAAACTATAATCAACAAAAAAAATTCCCGCTAACATTATATAAATCTTATTTTCTTTTTAAAAAGGCTGGATAAAACTTTGATATAATCTTGAAAATACAATGGGTTCAGTCCATATGAAATCAGCCACCCCTAGTCGGCGCCATCTTTGATTTTTTTCAAACTTTTAAAATTAAGAGACCTATTGAGACATTTGCATAATCAGTAATTTTTAGACTCTGTAGACCTCCGTGTTTTTTATTGGAAAATATCAAACAATAAAATTAATTTTATCGATTATTTCATGAAAAAAAAACAATTAA
Source organism: Eurytemora carolleeae (assembly GCF_000591075.1). Classification (NCBI taxonomy): domain Eukaryota; kingdom Metazoa; phylum Arthropoda; class Copepoda; order Calanoida; family Temoridae; genus Eurytemora; species Eurytemora carolleeae. The sequence continues at coordinate 115,247 of NW_019396492.1, forward strand.
AGCCTTTTTTCATTACCTATTTGATGACGTTAAAATTAGATCGATAACTCAAATATCAAAAAAAGTTAAGGTGATTTTAAAAGTGTAAACTCCAAACTTTATGACCTTACAGTGCTCCGCACACGGAGGTTAACAGAGTCTAAAAATTACTGATTATATAATGTCTCGCAGAGGTCTCTTAATATTTGAAGTTTGAAAAAAATTGATCATTGGTAACTTTTATACATCTCCAAAATTGTACCTTAACCCTTGCCAGAGACTTATCAGTCAACTTTATTTTGGTTTAATATCACCAATAATAAGTTGCAAAGACAAATAAGTATACATTCTTGTTAATCATTCTTACATTCTTAAAAACATTTTTGTAGGAAACATTTAAGATATGTGTATTAATAGCTGGAGTGCCCGGCGTTGCCCTGAATTATATTGTTATAATATACCCGCGCTTGAACCATAATTTCTGCTTAAATGACCGGTATTGACCGTGGAATTAAAACAAAAATATTTAGCTATGTCACCCCTGGGACCCGGCCATGGGTACCCTAAAAAAAATGTCAGCCGGCAATAGGGAATATATATATATATAAATTTTTTTCCAACTGATGATTGGGTTAGACCCATGAAACATTTTGTCTTGGAAGAAATATACTTAAACATCTAAAATGTATATTTAAACTGAAAAAGTTGAAAATACTATATATAAATATATATATGAACGAAGAGCTTTATTATATAGTTTTCATCCAATAAGAAGAAATAATCTAGATGAAATATCTTTAGCTTTCTATATTTATTTAGTCTAAATGCTTTTTATTAATCATTAGTCAGCCTTTTAAATCATTATTAAATGTTTATTTCAGTGCGCTACATTTCACAATAAATATTACTACACATGTGATTATATTTGTTTAGCAAAGGTGAATGTATATAGTAAACTAAATACTAAATATATTAAATTTTAAGCACTTTGCACAATTTATTTATGTCACCAGAAAAATTATAGTTTAAAAGACAAGAAATCATTATTGGACAGAAATAAGAAGAAAAAGTTACAATTTTACCATTAGATAGATTAAGTTCTCACATATTGATCAATTATTCGCAAAATGGAAGTGGAATCAAATTGTTATCAAATCAATTATCAACCAATCAATCAAGTCTTTGCCACAAACTCTGATTTTCTGATACCTATATCTTTTCAACCCAATGTCGTAGACCTTAGATATTTCAAAATTTTAATTCTGTTGGATCAAATTATCTAAGTTTTAAGTATCAAAGGTTCACACCATCAGATTGCAAAGATATAGGAATAAGAAAAATAGATTTTAGATCAATGTAATCCACAATTTCGAAAACTTTGTGAATAACATCGATAATCCCGGTTTTTTTTACTCACCCTGTATATTTTCAATCCGACATAGAGGAAACTGACAGAAGGGTTTTCTAACATTAACAATTTTTTCAGAAACCCTTTTGTTTTGTGTCCTCTAGGTCAGTTTCCAAAGCATCCCAAAAAAGAGGCTTTTTTACGTTTTCACACTTACCTCCAATACTTATTTTTTTAAACTTAAAATCCTAAGAAATTTAGAACAAAGGGAAATTCATTAAACTTTAATTGTGTAAGAAGGATTGATGATAAAAGTAGTAGAGAGTAGTGAACAGAAATTAATTAAGTAGATTTATTACAGCAAAAACGTAAATAATAATGAAAGTCCACCAAAGTTAAGCTTTATTATTAAGAAGAGCTTAACAATGTTTCTTTTTAGGGGGTGGGTGCTAGAATAAGCAGCTAGCTTGAAAGTGTATTATTGCAGTAAAAAGTTGGAGAAATCCTTCTCTAAACAAACAAAGTTCACATGTTTAGATTTAAAACAGGAAAGGTTAAAATTTCGCAAAATGTGGGAAATTAAAATGTTTTAGAATTCGTAGCTTTACAAAGAGTAAGATGAGGTTTGGTTAATTACTCCGTTGTGGTCTGATTAGTAGGAAGGATTACCTGCTCTACCTTTAGAGTGCACTGAAACCTCCGTTGGTTGGAATTCCACAGAGTTTTAGTTTACTAGAACAAGACAACAAGGTCACAGCTTTCTCAGTTAAACCCAGTACTTGGAGTACACGGAATCGAAGAGGGTTTCTCAGGGTATGGAGAACCTTTCAATTTTGAGAGAACAAAGACACTTGTATTACTAGATCCGGTAAAATAGAACAATTTCCGGTAGAATGTGAATAAGGTGTGAAACCTGTAAAGTTTAGCAATCGATTCACTATCTGATAAATCAAACCTGTCAAACCTATTGCAATGAGGTAGCTAGAGCAGAGAGGGTTGAGGGTGGGGGAGAGGGAAATGATAATGTCGGATTCCAACCTCTCCGATGAAGAATTTGACTCGGAGTTTGATCAGTCCGGATATTTTTCCTCTGGAGGAGATTTCCTCTACCTTTTCATCGAAACCTTGACCGGGACTAGTTTCGAGATGAGAATATCTCCAGGAGAAACCGTGATTGCTATCAAAGCAAAGCTTCAGCAGCTTGAGGGTATTCCAGTGAACCAGCAGCATCTACTCTTTAATAACCTGGAGCTACCGAATAATTCAACCCTGCAGGATTGTGATGTACCTGACGGAGCAACTTTAAAACTCGTCCTGGCCATGCGCGGTGGACCCATTAACACAAGAAGAATATCTCTTCCTGAAGAAACTGCTCGTGAAATCCAGGACGCTGTGGAGAGAAACAAAGAAGACCTTCTAGGACAGATCCCTGAAGGAGGACACGTTACTGTTCTTGTGTTCCGAGAAGGAGATGAGATCAATCTCTACCATGTGCTGGAGAGACCGGACGGATCGTATTCTCCACTCTCTGATTCCTGGAGTGGATCCTCAATCCGAAACCTGTTTGCGGAGCAGGATGATCCTGATGTACAACAGAGGATCCAGGAGAATGCGAACACAATGAGTAAAATGCAAGATCTGAAAAATAAAATGGGAAGTTTAGGCGTAAATAAATCTCAGGTCCGGAGGAAAATATCTCATGATAATCTTCTTCCTGATATAGATTCTATGAATCTTCCTTCTATCTCCGGAGAAAGAAACCTATCCAGCAGGTGGGGTGGGAGCAGACAAGGTTCAGGACGAGAAACGGAGATAACAACAATAACAGAACTGGGTAGAAAACCCGCCAAAAATACGGGACTTGGTCAAAATAATAATATTTTTCCAGAAATGAAATTTAGACAGGAACAGAGTATTCAATTCTCCGACACTCCTCCGGAGTCGAAGCGAGGTTCCCCGGCTACATTTGTTTTTGGAAACCCTGTTCCACAACGTCAATCCGTTCTTCATCCAACCCAGGGAAGAAGAAGTATTGCCAAACCTTCTTCCAGCAAATCCTCCTCTAAACTTATATCCTTGGATATAAAGGAACTGAATAGGAATGATGAGAATGAGGGTTATAATCCGACCCGGAGACAAAACACAAGGGTTCCGACTACACGGAGTCGGAGACGTAGAGTTTCTGGAACCCAAGACGAAGATTGTTATGACTTATTTGTGAAAGATCAACCTGCCAGAGAACACAATAGATTACTAAACGCATCTCAATCGTCAATAGATCTCGGAGAAAGACTTAACAAAAGTTTAGTTGAATCCGAGTTTAAACCAAGACGCAGGAGAGAGCGAAGCTCCATGTCAGACCTTGATATTAAAACAGTTATCGATGATCAAAGAAATGGAAACCTCAGTGATAATTTCAAAGTGCCTTTGCCTGATGAAGAAGTTGTATGGGATACTTCGACCCAACCTCAACCCTACAGTATTAACAACCCCCTAGAGCATTCATACACAGCCAACCTTTCAAATCTGAGAAACTCATCTCCGGGTCCCAGAGGTATGGGAAGAAGACTTCTTAATAGTAGAAGAGGTAAACTCTCCCGTGCAGTAAACTCTGCGGCTAAAACTCCTCGAGTTTTAGCTTCCCCAAAAGGTTTTAAATCCCCTCGAACTCCCCGCTCAGGAGAAAGCAATAACCGAACCTTCCAAACCAGACCTCTAAGCGGACCAAAGAAGAAAAAATCTTCTAAACCTCGGTGCAAGGTTTCAGATTGCAGGAAGAAGTTAACTCTAACTTCTAGTTTCTCCTGTAGATGTGAAGGACAGTTCTGTGCTCTCCATAGGCACCCGGAGACACACGCCTGCACCTTTGATTACAAGACTGAAGGACGAAGAGCTCTAGCTGCTAGTAACCCAATGATAACAATACCTAAACTACCAAAAATCTAACCACCTTAATCCAAATGAAATACAGTGATAATCAAAAGATTTTATTCAAATAAAAATATATGATATTCTGTTAATAAATACATAAATATGAAGAGTAGAGAGAGAAAGAGAAAAAAGAATTTATATTTAAACAAATCCCAAATGTTTCTAAAGAAGAGAAAACTAATGATGGTTCAGAACCACTTAAAACATTTAGAAACAAAATCTGGATTCTTAAATACAGATTATGTGGAAAGGGGGAAAATAGCTAAAAACTCCCTCATCTTTTTATTATTTTTTGGAGAGAGAAAAAGAAGCGTGGGGGGCAGTTTTATAGAAAATATTGAAGTCAATAATGATGTTGATTTACGCTTCTAAAGAGTAAAGGTAACCCGATTACTTCGTTTTTACAATTCCGTTTATTTTTTATCAAAGTTTTAAATATTGAGTACTATGTAAATAGCCGCAGCTAATATCTTAAGTTATCCCGTCCTACTGATCCCTGTACCTTGAGAATAGATTGTCCGTCCATACTGTTCCTTAAACCTGGAGAATAGATTGTCCGGCTATACTGTTTTTCTAAACCAGGATAACAGATTGTCCGTCCATATTGTTCCCTAAACCTGGAGAGTAGATTGTCGGTCTATATTGTACCTTAAACCTGGAGAATAGATTATCCGTCTATATTGTTCCCTAAACCTGGAGAATAGATTATCCGTCTATATTGTTCCCCAAACCTGGAGAGTAGATTGTCCGTCTATACTGTTCCCAAAACCTGGAGAATAGATTGTCCGTCTATATTGTACCTTAAACCTGGAGAATAGATTATCCGTCTATATTGTTCCCTAAACCTGGAGAATAGATTATCCGTCTATACTGTACCTTAAACCTGGAGAATAGATTGTCCGTCTATCTTGTACCTTCAACCTGGAGAATAGATTGTCCGTCTATCTTGTACCTTAAACCTGGAGAATAGATTGTCCGTCTATCTTGTACCTTAAACCTGGAGAATAGATTGTCCGTCTATCTTGTACCTTAAACCTGAAGAATAGATTGTCCGTCTTTACTGTTCCCTGTACCTGGAGAAAAGATAATGTAATGTAACCACAAACTATATAAACTAGTGGGAGGAATTATACAGTTAGAAACTTCACAGCTAGAAGTAACTATAACAAAATAGTATGATAGTTTTGTGAAATTAGAGGTTTTTATGTAAATACATATCAAAAGTTAGACTGTTTGGTTAGATATTAACATTGTAATTATCCGGAGAAAGGTTAAACCTTAGGTTATCTATATAATATAGCCCTTTGCTCATATTTATTAATATATTAGCTATAGCTTGCCAAACGGCGAGACCATTGTTGAACTTGAGGAAACCCACACGGGCAACGACGGGCACTTCAGCTAGTTACCATTAAATATTGAGAAATCCCCAAAAAGGAAAAATCTAATTTTTTTGCATGTTTGATAAAAAGCTTAATAGCTGGATTAAACAATTTGTGTAAATAATTAAATAGGTTTGCGGAATTAACATTTTATGTTTTATCCAACCCTGTTAACGTACGAAAATCCAATCCAATCAACTTATGCAAATCCAGCTCAATCAACGTACCCAAATCCAACCAAATCAACGTACCCAAATCCAACTTAAGAAACGTACGCTAATCTAATCAACGTAAACAAATCTAACCCAATCAAAATACGCAAATCTAGCATCACCGTGCGCCAACTGAAATTCACTGAATCTTTTTCGTCTTACAGATCTTATAAATAATTAATTGTATTTATATAAAGTTACAATTTACGCTGACATTTCGTGATTTTCATAAAAAATCAAATAATATTTCACAAAAGAAGGAATGTTGTTGAATTATATTGAAAACAATTATTTATATTTTTTACCTAAGGATTTTTTGGGTTTTTGAACCCATCAAGGTTAAAAATAGTATTTTTTTATTACAGGGACTGTTAACGTTATTTCAAGTGACCTTCCATGTGTAGCGTAACTTTTGCCTGATTAGGAATGACGGGAATATCCTTATTTTTCTAGCTGAAAAATTTCACTATAACTTAGAAACTAGGTTCAGGACCATATATTTGAAGCAAAAATAGTTAACAAGTCACACCCTGGACTAGGGTACACGGAATGCGTCTAATTTAATCAGTTGAATTCAAAATATAATATACTAGCTAAAGTGAAAAATTGAAAAAATTGAAATTTTAAAGAAAAAATCTTAATTTGAAAATTAAAATTGATTTTTGAAAAAAAAATCGATTCAGCTATTTTGGTCAATCCGTTTGGCCAGCTAAAGCTAACATATATACAAATATATATATGAGCAAAAGCAAAAGCTTTCTTATTTAATAAGATTTTTTGTTTCACCGTTTTCGAAAGTTTCTTCATAATCAATAATTGATTCGCTCGAATATTTGCATGTTATAGATTGACTTGGATAGTTTTAAATTTAAATTTTTAACTTATTGTTTATATTTTACTTTTGAAATAGAAATCTTCAATTTCTATTATCTTCTTCTAATTATCTATATTATGCGGTATGTCCCAAAAAAATACAATTTAAACAAAACGTTGTTATGAAAAATTTATTTAAAGTGTTCATTATATATAGTGTTACCCACAAAGGATGAGACTGTAAAGAAGACCCAAAACACTAAAAAATATGACGATTTGAATTTAGATTTTTGGTTTCTGCATTCAATTGAATATTTTGGTGGTTTACTAAATGATTAAGCACAGAAATTTAAGTCAGTTTTGGCCTACAAGGAACCCCTAACGCAAGAAAACGGACTAAACAAATTCCGCACAATCGTCTCTGAAGTCTCATCCTTTGTGGGTTACCCCTATGTAGGACTAGGTATGTAGTTGAATAGGGTTTAATTTCAGTTTGATATGAATCCTTGAACTGATATGATTGTGGTGAATTAACCTGATTTCGTCAATGAGATCAAAGTGATTAGATGGAAGGTGAGGGGGATAGGGTTTGCGTATTTTTACTGTGACGTATTAAGAACGCTCAGCGCGGAAAACTTCAGAATTGTGAATATCAAGATCAGCGTTTGATCTCCTTTTTTGTTAATCTACAGATTAGTGTAATTTTTTTTTATATTCATAAAATTCAACCAACTAGAGTGTCGTTTTCATTAACTAAGGATCCGATCATTACCCAGGATATCCAAAAGAGAGGATTAAGCAGAAAATCTAAAGTGTCCACAGTGGATATAGAGATCCAGCTCTGGTACTGGTACGTTTAAGGTAAATAAACAGTAATAAGTCCGGTCGGTAAAATGTGGACTATTGTTTACAATGTTTGTTATTGTTTTGAAAAAATAGTTCCTAGCGGTTCTAATACGTCACAGTGAATAGTGTACACAGACCCTTTGTCCCTAACCTTCAGAATACTCACACTGGAGCATAGTGTGGCATGGACCATAGAGATTATTAGAGTAGTATATATGCACATGAAGTAAACTAGCTAAAACTTGAGCAAACATTTAACCATCATGCAAAGTATGTATATGCTCATTGCACAATATTCAATTTTGTTCTTATACCATCTAAGTTTTCTGTGTGTTTTTTTCGAGAAAAATATTTTGTTTTGCATTCAAATATGACTCTTTTAACCCTAGGTGTTTATTGTACCCGACAGAATTAAAACGTTAAGAGGTTGAAAAACCATCTAAAAAATATTTATATTTAGAAACGTCATGTTCTCATTTCCAAACTTTTAGTCTAATAAAAACGAATTAGGAAAATCTCGTATGTAGAAAATATTAAATATTTATCTTGTTATACTTAGTAATATGTTTATGACGTTTAAGATCTAGAAAATGGGAAAATAAGAATTTACAATGTTGGAACCTGAGCCTGGATTATCAGAACATCGTCCAGGTCGAGGAAAAAAAAATGATAAGAAAGTACAGAGATCTATTAAAGGCTGGAAACTGCGATATTTTCCACAACAGGTTCCATTGTGTACAACTGGAGTACACGACTAATAAACAGACGTCTATATTCAGGGATATTTAAGGATCCTTTGGATACGAAATACAAAACCTTCACAAATAGACTAAATTCATAAATTTTATGTTTTATGTTAAAAGTTAGACTATTACTTTAAAAAATTGCCGTTAGATGGCAGTCAAAAACCTTTCCTGGAAATGTAGCATGTCGTGCTGGTACAACTTTAGTTCTGCTTAGCCTATCCATTATATAACTTATAACTTATGAGCAGTCTGTGTACATCTTATAGTCTATGTAATAAACCCATAGCTTTGTTTACAAACAAGTGTAATGATGGGAATGTAAACAAACTGAGTAATGCTCAGGCTGAGCTTTGTTTATGCTCCTCTCAGAAACTGCAGTACACTTTATAGTGTAAACAAAGATATGAGCCGGGGATTCCTGGTTAATTTACAATATCTCACAATTAAACCAACTTTAAAGGGACTGTAAACATTATTTTTGAGGACCTTTTAATTTTTCAATTCGTATCAATAATTGTAAAACAGTGACAATCAAACCTACCTCTGACAAGCGTTTAAAGATATATATATATTCTTTTTTTGTGAAAAAATGTAAGAATTTCAACCATTTTCTTATTCGTTTTAGCGTTCTTTTAGAACGCGATTTTTAGATAGAAAACAAATATATCTACAGCATTCATACTTGAATGTGGGTTAGAAAGGAACCGCTGTGAATCTATTTATGCCACTATCTAGACTGCCCTGGGACGGGTTTCTTTGTAAACAATAATCACAGTTTGTAAACAACATTATTTCAACAATCTGCGAATTCAATCCCGATCTTGTTTTTAGAAATACTGAGCTTGGATGATGTGGTTCCATCTAGAGATCTGAGAACAGAAAATGAGCAGGATCAAGGACAGGTTGGACTTGATCATGTTCAAGAACGGACTGAGCTGGAGCAGATTCAGAGACGAATTGACCTAGAGCAAGATACTGGAAGTGTTGGATATAATCATAGTCAAATACGTATTAAAGATGACCAGATTCAAGGACGGATTGAAGATGAGCAGGATCTAGGACGGATTGAACTGATGAAGATTCAAGGACAGATTAAACTAGATCAAGATTCAGGACGGGTTGAATTGGAGCAGATTCAGAGACGGATTGAGCATGAACAGGATCTAGGACAGGTTGAAGATGAGGTTGATGGGTTGAACCTACATCATGATGAAGAATGGGTTAAGGTATAGTTGATTAGTTTAACACTGTTAAATCTGCACTATAAACTGTACACTGTACACGATAAACTGTAATTTCAGTACTGTAAACTATACAATGAAAACTATAAACTGTAAACTGTAAACTATACAATGAAAACTGTTAACTATAAACTGTAAACTGAAAACTGTAAAGAGTAAACTATCAACTGAAAACTGTAAACTGTAAACTATACAATGAAAACTATAAACTATACAATGAAAACTGTAAACTGTAAACTGTAAACTATCAACTAAAAACTGTAAACTGTAAAATATCAACTGAAAACTGTAAACTGTAAACTATACAATGAAAACTGAAAACTGACTAAAAATTGACAAACTAAGGTTTAAGTGTACAATGTACATGTTTATGTACAGGTTGATGATTCACCGTTTGAGGTTTTAAAAGATCTCCATGGTACAACAGTAAACCATCAGTACACTGTACAGGAAAGAAATATACTTCAAAGCTACAATTCAGAGGTTTGTACTATGAACATTGTACAATGTACATGTAAGGGAAATAATTATATGTCCTTGTAAATATCGATAACATTAATTAGAACTTTATTAATTGATGAATTATTTAATTTTCAATATAAAATCAATTAATTTGTTCTAATAAATGAACAACTTTTTAAAACTTTTGATTTAACCCTGAAACTTAATAAAAGTTTGATAAGTAAAGTTTTATTCGGCTCGTGCAACTTTAAAGTTTGAGTTAATTTTGGTTTCCTGATAAAGTCAGCCATTTTTTTTAAAATCCAAAATAAAATCTATTTTAATGTTAAGGATTATTTTCCTCCTGACAGTAGGGTTTACCTGGACTGGCTGGAGGGTCAGCCTGCTTACAGAGAGTGGGATAGATGGGTCATGATGGGCATTATTGGTTTTATTGTCGGGGTCACAGGTAAAATTAAAACATCTTGTTGAAAATGTCATACTTGATTAATGTTTGTTCAAAAATTAAAGAAGATAGGTATTACCGTGCCAATGGATTTCAGAAATATTAAAATAAAAATTGGCGCCAAATATAAAATTTCTTGTGATTAATATGTAGGTTAAAAACTTATTTAAGTTGAACCTTGCATGTCAATTAGTATTAAAAGAAGTATAGACAATATGTATCTAGACATCGTTTTCATGATTAATCATTTTCTTTTTTTAAAAATTCAAAATTTAAAAGGAATTCAGTGCATTTAAAAAAAAGATTAAAAACTTTTGTTTTCAAATAATGTTAAAAACTAAATTTAGTTTAATGTTTTGAATCCTGCGTCATTGAAAAGTTTGTTTTTATTAATCTTTGAATTAATTTACTGCAATAACTAGGTCATATATTTACCTTGACAAAATATATAAATATTTATTCAAGGTCTTGGAGCTTTTTTGTGTATACACTCAACTTTTGTTCCTCACTTTCATTTGATGTTTATTGCATAATTAATTTCAACACTTTATACTTGTAATTCACTGCAGAAAATACAAAAAGGGAATAGTCTCAAAAAATGAAAAATATTAATGAATCATAATTAAATTATTTTTTAACTTTTATTATTACAATTCGCTGGATCCAGATAAATACCATTCCCAGTTTTAAAAAAAATAGATTTTTTTAAAATAAACTGTTCACACTCCTGAAAATATACAGAAATTAAACGGACATTTTTTTACATATATATCTCACCATCAAACAAAGCAAAGAAACTGCATAAGTTCTGCAAACCCAGTGTTGGTTTTAAAGCAATGTGCGATAATCTATCAACCTTGCAGTGCTTTCATCATAACAAATTTTTAGAAAACGAAAAACACTAGACTGCGACCAAGAGACTACATTTCTGAAAACCACCTCTGCATAACTAAACTATACTAATGCTAAAGTCTTGTACGGCACCTGTCTTTTTGGCAAACCCTGTTAATCATAAAATGCTTTATCCAGATAAAAGAGTAATATTTTTAAATTGTAAACTTCTATATTGTTTCATGTAATTTTGCTTTAGACAAATATAAATGATGAACTTTCTATCTATCTAAAATTAGACATAGATTTACACGTGAACGATGACGTCACAAGGAAAAGGTTAAATTATTAAGGATTGTTAAAAGCTGATTCCAATGAAAATATCTAGTCGTATTTGAAACTAGGATAAAACAAACCACTCCACTTCTTCCCAATAGAAAAAATAATCGGCGTCAAATCTTATAGAAATCCAACGTATGGACCCGCTACGTATAGCAACATGGCGTATTTTCCGGGAGAACATTTTTTCATATTTTCGAAAAATTAAACGTTTTTGTAAAATATTGTAGCTTATCATTATCATTATCATAATTTCTATTTTTTTTTAAAATAACCTAGACATTAAAGGAGCAAAATAGTTTAATACGTACATTTTAGGTTTGGCAAAAATTCTGAAAAGTATAAAAAAAGTTCTCCAGTAATGCTAATATGATTTCATAAAATTCCGTTTTACCATTTAAATAAAAGGATTATATTTATTATACATTGATAATTTAATTTTTCAAAAATATAAAAAAATGTTCTCCCGGAAAATACGCCATGTTGCTATACGTAGCGGGTCCATACGTTGGATTTCTAGAAGGTTTGACGCCAAATAATCATTATTTGGAACTAATGTCTTTGTGAAACACCAATGTGACGACTTTCTTTTGAAATAGATTCATGGCCTTTTTTTAAAATACAAAAAAGTTAACACTAAAAGAACTGAGTTCTTGCTGCAAACTCAAATTTTCTTATCTCTATATTTCTGCAACCGGATGGGGTGAACCTTTAACATTTCAAACTTGATTTAACAGAGTTCATAGTTCAAAATATCAAAGGTAAACGACATTGGGTTGCAAAGATATATATAGGGATAGGAAAATTTGATTTTCAAAATCTTATTTTTTCAGGATTTCTTCTTCATCAAGTTATTGATTTAATAGCAGACACTAAGGAACATGAGCTTTTGAATAAACTATACATTTTTAGCCTTCAAACATTATATTTGAATATTCTAAAAAACTATGTCAAATATTTTTATAAATTATTATAAAAATTATTATGTCGCGACAAGGTTTTTAATTAATTTGTTGCTTATTGAATAAATTGACATGGATTCCTCATTAAGAAAATAATAAATTATAAATATCCTGAAACACGACTTTATCCATCAAACTCTAGGGTTAATATAACTTAATTGTTTGTGTAAAGTATAACATGCAGCAAATAATAATAATAAAAATACAGTGTTTTTCAAAAATATGGACGTTTTAAGGGTTGAAAGTAGTCATTGTATTTTTTTAGCCTTTTGGAGTTAATTTAAGAATTCTAAACTATACTTAACTTTATTCTCGAAAAAAACCGGGTTGGTTTCAAAAACGTTAAAAAGTTTAAAAAAACAAAACAAATTACTTTTAAATAATTATTACAAGTATACCTCACCTCGTTTATAATAAATATTTTCCATCATAAATATGAAATATTCAATTAATCACCATGCATACGAACTAAACACTCGCAATAGATAGGTTCTAGTTTCATAACCTTTGCAACCTGAAGTCAAATGTTTACGACACTAGGTTGCAAAGATAAAAGGGATTTGAAAATCCTATTTTTTGCCAGAGTTCAGTTCCTCTGCGGAGTTAAAAGCAATGAAAAGCCCTGGGTTTAGTGGAGCTATGCTAAGACCTTGCTGGAGCATGGAAATATTAATTACGGAGCAGCATGGATCTGGGTTACTGGATACAGTCTTATATTTCTTACAGGTAAATTCATGAATTTAAACACCTTTTCCGCGGAAATGTTACACTGGAAGGAAAATGCTTTTCATTTTGTTTCATAATTAAAACTAAATCTGAAATAAAAAATCGGGTAGTTTTAAAAATGTTCTTACCAATCTTTTGCTACTAATTAGGTATCAATCGTTACCCTTTTTTGTTTTTCGAGAACACTCCTTTAAATGTTTGTAATGTGTTGTGGAAGACGCTGCATCTCTCGTTTAGAACAATGTGATTTATTCCGACATATTTTACCCAGTTCTTTTGTTATTGTTATCAGTTAAATATATACTCCAGAAAACTTCCTTGTGTTATTGGAGATCGGCACGACGTCCTCCATATTGGTGACCCCGACCTTGAACATAACTACGGTGTTCCTGAATTCTATCAACACAAGGGAGAACGAGTAAATTCTGTCAACGCGAAGGAGAACGAGCGATTCCTATCAAAATGAGTGAAGATGATGGAAATCTTTCAGCCCCTGCTGCTCACTACGTTACAAAGGTAGCCGTCAAACTTCCGGATTTCTGGTCCGACGATCCTGATCTCTGGTTCATTCATGCCGAGTCTGCATTCCGTAATGCTCAGATTACACAATCGAGAACAAAGTTTGATCATGTTATACAGAAACTCCCGCAGAACATCATGGTGTCCGTACGTGGCCTGATACTTAGTTCGTCTGCTACATCCTCTACACCCTATGAGGATCTGAAACAGAAGCTGGTATCCTCTTACACCTTGTCTCGCTGGCAGAGGGTGTCCAAAGTTATTCCCCATCCTGCGTTAGGTGACCGCCGCCCCACAGCTTTGATGGACGCCATGCTGGCCTTACTCCCTGAAGATGAAGTACCAGGTAGCCTGTTTCTTGGTCTCTTCCTTGAGAGGTTACCTGTAGAGATGAGAGACCACCTGGTGGCCAAGGATTTCAAGAATCCTAGCAAGATGGCTTTACATGCAGATAAGTTATGGGATGCTCGTAGAGCACAAGCAGTTGATCCTCTCCTAGCTGCAGCTTCTACCTCTCCTTCTCGTGCTCGAGGAAGGGAACGTTCAAGTGTTTCTCCTGTCCGACAAAGCCAGGCTCCGGGTCCAGCTGGTGCAGGTGAATGCTATTTTCACAAACGGTTTGGAAAATCTGCGAATAACAGCCGCCCTCCATGCAGTTTCCAGGGAAATTCCAGAGCCGACGGGAGAAGGAGGAATTAAACAGTCTTCCCGTCGGCGGTTTTCTCATCTACCTCCAGGATATCCTCTCCAACCGCAACTTTTTGGTCGACACAGGTGCATCACGCTCAGTTTTTCCACACCATTCATCAGCTGCTCCCACAGGTCCTCGTCTACTGATGGCTGATGGTCGTCCTACCAAAGCTTGGGGTTCTAGAACTATCCCGCTCCAATTTGGTAACCGCCGTTTTCAGTTTTCATTTCTACTGGCAGATGTTGATCGTCCTATTCTGGGGGCTGATTTCCTGGCTGAATTCAACCTTCTGGTGGATGCTTCTAAACGACAGGTTCTGGAACGTGCATCTATGAAACCTCTTTCCGCTCCAGTCATGTCAACCGCCAATCCCGCCGTTGCTTCAGTTTTCAAACTTGCTCCTGATGTTGCCTCCCTTCTGAAAGAATTCCCAGCTGCATGGGAACCTCGTCAACCTGGTCAACTTCCTGCTCACAAGGTAGAACACGTCATAGAGACTGAAGGTCAACCGCTGTTTGCCCAAGATTGGATCAAGCAAAGTTAGAGTCTGCAAAAGCTGAGTTTCGCAAGATGGAAGAGGCAGGAATTATACGACGTTCTGACAGCCCCTGGGCCTCTCCATTACACATGGTTCCTAAACCAGATGGTTCTTGGCGTCCTTGCGGCGATTATCACCATTTGAACAACGTGACAAAGCCTGATCGTTATCCTTTGCCAAATATCCGTGATTTCACAAACAATTTGAAACATTGTACAGTTTTTTCAAAGCTGGATTTAGTGAAGGGTTATCATCAAGTACCCATGAACAGTGAAGATATTTGTAAAACCGCCATAGTTACGCCTTTCGGTTTATTCGAGTTCCTATCCATGCCCTTCGGATTGAAGAATGCTGCACAGACCTTTCAACGTCTCATGGACCGGATCTTTAAAGGTTTACCTTTCGTCTTTATTTACTTTGATGACATTCTGGTGGCGAGCCGTGGACGAGGTCTTCACCTGAAACATCTCCGAGTTGTACTGGAACTCCTAGTGCAGAATGGCCTGGTCATCAACCTCGATAAATGCAGTTTTGCTCTTCCAGAAATAGATTATCTCGGTCACAAGATTACAGCCACAGGAATTGTCCCGCTCCGCCGGCATGTTGAATCACTACTCCAGCTGCCTCCTCCTCAAGATGTCCGTTCCTTGCAAAGATTCCTTGGCATGGTCAATTTCTACAGGAGGTTTCTTCCAGGTATTGCGAAGATTCTCCGTCCGCTCACAGATGCCCTGGCTGGGAACCCTAAATCATTAAACTGGTCAGAAACTCATCAGGAATCCTTCGAGAAAGCCAAGTCCGCCCTTTCCTCCGCCGTTCCATTGACTCACCCTTCTCTGTCCGCCGAAGTTTCCCTTGTGACAGATGCTTCCGCCTCACAGGTTGGAGCAGTCCTGCAACAGCATGAGAAATCCAATTGGAGACCTCTAGCCTTCTTCTCCGCCAAACTCTCAGCCACCCAGCAAAGATATTCCACCTTTGACAGAGAGTTGTTGGGGGTTTTTCTCGCCCTACGTCATTTCCGTTTCGAGCTAGAAGGTGGAAAGTTCCACATCAATACAGATCATCTCCCCCTGATTTCTGCCCTGTTCCGAGTTTCTCCGCCCTGGTCAGCACGCCAACAACGCCAGTTATCTTATATATCAGAGTTTACCAGTGATATTCACCATACTCCAGGATCCGCCAATGTTGTAGCAGATAATCTTTCCCGTCCATCTCCTCCTTCCCATCCTCCTTCCCATCCCCCTTCCCCTTCCCGTCCATCTCCTCCTTCCCATCCCCCTTCCCTTTGTCATCCGCCTTTTGCCCATCCCCCTGGTGGTCAGGTGTCGGAGGTGTGGAGGTGACAGATTCTTCTCTACCCTCTCCCTTTCTAACCTCAGCCAAAGGTATTAATTTTGAAGAACTAGCATCAGACCAACGTTCTTGTCCAGAGATTCTCCGACTACAGAGTTCTCCCTCTCTCCGCCTCGTCTCTGTACCTGTTAAGAATGGTTTTTTACTCTGTGATGCTAGAACGCAGGTTCTCCGTCCACTAGTACCTGCTTCTCAACCTTTCAAGATATTCTCCGCTCTACACAGCTTATCTCATCCAGGGACAAGAGCCTCTAGGAGATTAATATCATCAAGATTTGTCTGGCGTGGACTAGCCAATGACGTGAGAAATTGGTGTCGTGCATGCATTTCCTGCCAGCGTGGAAAAGTTCTCTGTCATGTTCAGCTCCGACCGGAAAAAATCCTTGTTCCGTTTCAAAGATTTTCAAATATTCATGTAGATTTAGTTGGTCCCCTACCTCCTTCTCAAGGTTTCACGTACTTGTTGACCTGTGTGGACAGATCTACTAGCTGGCCGGAAGCATTCCCACTCCAGGGTATTTCAGCAACAGAGTGTGCCTCTACCTTGTTCCACGGTTGGATTGCAAGGTTTGGAGTTCCAGCAATTATCACGAGTGACAGAGGAGCTCAATTCACCTCCTCCTCTGTGGTCAGCAATCTGTTCCTTGCTCGGTATCGTTCACAGAAAAACCACAGCTTTTCATCCACAAGCAAATGGGATGGTTGAAAGATTCCACAGACAGCTTAAAAACTCTCTACGAGCTCGGTTGGCAGCTGCTGATTGGTACAATCATTTACCTTGGGTTCTTTTGGGTCTCCGTTCTGCTCCAAGAGAGGATTCAGCCTCATCTCCTTCGGAGGCTGTTTATGGTTCAGATCTGGTCCTCCCTCATCAGTTCTTACAGAGTCAGGATCCTCCTTCAAAACAGTTCTACGAGGATCTTAAAAACTCAATGTCAGGTTTTCGTCCAGTACCTGCTCGTCACAACACTCCAGAAGTTCCAGAGCTTTCTCAGCAGGTTCCAATATCTCTGACAACTTGTCCCATGGTTTTGGTACGCAGAGATGGACATGTTCCCCCTCTATCTCCTCTGTATGAAGGACCTTATAAAGTTCTCGGTCGATCCCAGAGAACCTTCCGTCTCCAGGTTGGTAATCGAGTAGAGGTGGTTTCTGTGCAGAGATTGAAACCAGCTATTACCTCTGATGAAGAGAAACCAGCCAAACCAACTCGTCATGGACGTCCTCCTCGTAGGGTTCCACCTGATCTTCCTCCTGTTCCAGAATCCAGCCGCAGCCTCGACTGTGATATTTCCTAGGAGGAAAAAAGTGGTTTTTAAACTTACTCCAGTGATAATAGAAGACTAGACGCTTATCCTCCGGTCAACCTCCGGCCTCTACGCGGGGGGGGGGGGTACTGTGGAAGACGAGACCTGGCGGCCTCCTTACACAAAGGCCGTGAACAAAGAAAAGAGTTGAGAATCCTGCGCTGCATCTCTCGTTTAGAACAATGTGATTTATTCCGACATATTTTACCCAGTTCTTTTGATATTGTTATCAGTTAAATATATACTCCAGAAAACTTCCTTGTGTTATTGGAGATCGGCACGACGTCCTCCATAGTGTATTGTAAATATCATGCTGATTTTATCTTTCTTAAAAGTAATCAACAAAAACTCAAATGACCAGTATACCAACCTGATGTACATCTGTATAGTTGAGTGTTGAGTATGTAACATCCATATTTCTTAGTTTGTACTTCGGATTATTTAGGGAGTACCTGTATAGTCGTCTTCTTACGTCCTAGTGCAGCCGGGTCCGGACTCCCGGAACTAATTGGCTTCCTAAACGGAACTATGATCAGGTATTCAGGACTAATTGGTTTCCTAAACGGAACTATGATCAGGTATCCAGAACTAATTGGTTTCCTAAACGAAACTATACTCATGTATCCAGGACTATTTGGTTTCCTAAACGGAACTATGATCAGGTATCCAGGAACTATTTGTTCTCCTAAACGGAACTATGATTAGGTATCCAGGAACTAATTGGTTTTCTGAACGGAACTATGATCAGGTATCCAGGAACTATTTTTTCTCCTAAAGAACACTTTGATCAGACTTTGAGACTCTTCTTCCCTGAAAGTAAGTCTTAACATTTTTGGACAGATTCGACTTTAAAGTGTCACAAAGACTGGTTTTACCTCACCAACTTACGCTAACTTTTATGTAGCCCTAGACATAAACATATTAAAAATGCAAGGCGCTTGTTTCTAGCTTGAGTTTAAATTGCATTTATTGCAAAATACTGCTCGATTTTTGCGTCAGAGTGTGCATACCTTGGTTTGTTGAGTCTTACATTAATCTTATCTTATTTTGAAATTAGAAACCATAAAAAGTATTGTTTGCTTTGGTCAAACTTTCAACACAAGAAAAAGAGTAAACCTTTAGTTTACTCCACTACAGCGAATTAATGTATCCCCTGAAATGTCTTCAGTTGTATATATTGACAAACTTGTTAAACATTGAAAAATAGCACTTTAAGAACCAGAGTTGTCTTAAACCGTATATGTAATTATTTAGATTATACTTTTATTTTAATTTTGAAATTGGAAACTGTTAATGACATGGTTTGATCAGAACAAACTTAAAACTAGAAATATTAAAAAACTGTTTTTTTTTCATATCAGTTAAATACCTTATATTTCAGGCATATTTTCAACTTTAAAACTTTCCTTGTCAAATTCATTTCCTGTGCTCTTAAAAATAATAATAATGACAATAATAATTATAATAATAATTACATATAATAATAATAATAATATCTAGGTCCGGAGGGTCCTATGATCCATATGGGTAGTATGGTAGGAGCTGGAATATCTCAGTTTCAAAGCAAAACCCTGGGAATAAGTTTTCCATTCTTCACAAGATTCAGGTTTAAAAACTATCCAAACCTTCTTGATTAGGATTGAAAAAATTAGATCAGAATCTCAGGTTTCATGTTAACTTAAATCTGAACGGAAGTGAAATGCAATTTTAAGTGAGGATTTTGATTAAATCAAAAATACGCATTAATATTTAGGATTCACTTTGAGAACGTAATGTAGAGATAAGACATTATAGAGAACGCACAAAATTGTAACATTAATACATTTCATCGAAGTTTTATAATAAGATAAAGAAGGATTGTAAAAATATCGTAAATTTTAAAAATTCAGAACTTCATTGAACTTTGAAATATGGGTCTTCTATTATGTTGCAACCCCTAAAAGACAACTTATTTTTTTTCTCTTTTAGAAATACCGAAGACAGGAGAAACTTTATAACAGCTGGTGCTGCAGCAGGTAATCTTTATAACAGCTGTTGCTGCTGCAGGTAATCTTTATAACAGCTGGTGCTGCTGCAGGTAATATTTATAACAGCTGGTGCTACTGCAGGTAATCTTATTACAGCTGGTGCTGCTGCAGGTAATCTTTATAACAGCTGGTGCTGCTGCAGGTAATCTTTATAATAGCTGGTTCTGCTGCAGGTAATCTTTATAATAGATGGTGCTGCTGCAGGTAATCTTTATAACAGCTGGTGCAGCAGCAGGTAATCTTTATAACAGCTAGTGCTGCTACAGGTAATCTTTATGACAGCTGGTGCTACTGCAGGTAATCTTTATAACAGCAGGTGCTGCTGCAGGTAATCTTTATAACAGCTGGGGCTGCTGCAGGTAATCTTTATAACGGCTGGTGCTGCTGCAGGTAATCTTTATAACAGGTGGGGCTGCTGCAGGTAATCTTTATAACTGCTGGTGTTGCTGCAGGTAATCTTTATAACAGCTGGTGTTGCTGCAGGTAATCTTTATAACAGCTGGTGCTGCTGCAGGTCATCTTTATAACAGCTGGTGCTGCTGTCGGTAATCTTCAAAACAGCTGGTGCTGCTGCAGGTAATCTTTATAAAAGCTGGTGCTGCTGTAGGTAATCTTTATAACAGCTGGTGCTGCTGCAGGTAATCTTTATAAAAGCTGGTGCTGCTGTAGGTAATCTTTATAACAGCTGGTGCTGCTGCAGGTCACCTTTTCAACAGATTATATACATGTTGACAGAGAAAGTAGGAGTGGGTGACCATTGTAATTTTCCGTTTTTATCAGATTTTTCTTTACTGGGTATTGGGTAATGTCACCATCTGAAGGTTTGCACCAAATACAATCTTCAAACGCTAAAAAAGTAGAGAATTATGAATTTTAAAATGAGCAGTCGTTTCTGAAGTCTCATTCTTGACTAAAACTTCGAGATTCATTTGAAGTACCCAACCGACTTTTCGGCAGCTAGAGCGATTTGTATAATATAAATAGCATAATGTGACGGTAAACAAAATGAAAAATCTCCTTTAAGTGAGATTAATGTTTTGTGTAACCCAGCTGGCGGTTTTATGAAACATTTTTAAGGTATATCGTCTGCGTTTGGTGCTCCGGTGGGTGGACTTCTCTTCGCAATGGAGGAGGTGTCATCCTTCTGGAACATGAAGATGTCCTGGCAGATCTTTTTCTGCAGCATGGTTAGCGCCTTCACCACGGATCTCTTCAACTCCGCCTTCTCCGGATTCAAGTACACCGGAGGAACGAACAAATCTACTAATTTTGAAATTTTAAACATTTTTTATAAAAATCTACAGTAAGATTTAGAAAACATTGAAAATCTTGTAATCTGCAAATGTTATCAATTATTTAATATGTAAATATGTTGAGGTACAAGAAAAAGTTTAGTCTAAAATTGCGGAATCCTCAGCATAATTTCATGATTAAAATAAAAGAAGACCTCAAGACACTGTTTTCTTGTTCTCACTGTATACTGGAATAGGCTGAAACCTGTGCATTTGTTGATCGAGACCCATAAGAGTTCTATCTGAGGTTCATGTCTCGAGAAATTGATATAAAACTGTGTCTCCGTCAGTATCACGTGACTAGTATACTGCACTGTTATTGGTGGGAGTTCTGGTCACGTGATACGGACGTATAAATAATAATATCAATTATAAATTCAAATAATAATAGGAGCAAACCTCAGGCTCCTCTGGGATATCGTCGTTTTCAGATTGGTTGTGTATTTGCTGAATATGATCTGTTTAAACTTACGATTTTTAAACAACATTTTATATATAAGTGTTCGTATACATTTCACACAGTTTTATATTTCTCGAGACGGAATTTTAGATAGAACTCTCATGGGTCTCGATCAACTCCTAAAATGGTTAGGTTTCAGCCTATACCCCCTATTTATTTTTCCTTTACAGTCCCTTTAAGCTGACTTTTGTGTATTTATTGTTGTTAACCAGTAGATTTAAAATCAAACTATTAAGTGAAATGGGCAGTATTACTTTTAGTCATTGATGTGTTCCATGTTTATCAGACAATTTGAAATCATCAAGGAACAAAATCTCAAGATTTGTTTTGCTACAGGGTTCGGACAGTTCACGACCAAGCGTTATATCATCTTCCAGATAGAGAACGGTATCGACATGAACATTCTTGCCATCATTCCCAGCATAATTCTTGGGGTTCTGGGAGGTTTACTGGGTTCTCTCTTCATCTCTTTAAACCTGCAAATTGCCAAGATCAGGAGAAGGGTTCAAGCCAAGATACCCAACCCAAGGTAGATTATAATCTATTTATAGGATTAGGAGAAGGTTTGGGTAATGGTATCCAACCTATGATAGACCCTATATAAAGGACAAGGTGAAGGTTTCAGGTCATCCTATCCAACCCAAGGTAGAATACAAACTAAGAGAAGGTTTTAGTTCTAGATATCCAACCCAAGGTAGAATACAATCTATATAAACCAAGAGAAGGTTTTAGTTCTAGATATCCAACCTAAGGTAAAGCCTATATAAAGGACCAGGAACAGGTTTCATGTCATCCCATCCAACCCAAGGTAGAATGCAAACTATATACACCAAGAGAAGGTTTTAGTTCTAGATATCTAACCCAAGGTAGAGCCAATATAAAGGACCAGGAACAGGTTTCATGTCATCCTATCCAACCCAAGGTAGAATACAATCTATATAAACCAAGACAAGGTTTTAGTTCTAGATATCCAACCCAAGGTAGAGGACCTATATTAAGGACCAGGAGAAGGTTTCAGGTCATCCTATCCCACCCAAGGTAGAATACAATCTATATATAGGATTAGGAGAAGGTTTGGGTAAAGTTGTCCAACCTATGATAGACCCTATAAAAAGGACCAGGAGAAGGTTTCATGTCATCCTATTCAACCCATGGTAGAATACAATCTATATAAACCAAGAGAATGTGTCATGTCATCCTTTCCAACCCAAGGTAGAATACAAGCTATTTAAACCAAGAGAAGGTTTCAGGTCAAGATATCCAACCTAGGTAGAAAACAAACTATATGTACATAGGACCAGGATAAGGTTTCAGGGGACAACCTGAATAAGACCAGGGAGAAGGTTCAGGCCAAAATACCCAACCCAACCCAAATAGGATCAGGAGAAGGTTTATACCCTAAAATCCAACCCAAGGCAAAACATAAATAACGTAAATATTTATCGATTTAACTTGATCCTTCATTACTTATTTTCTAGATATTTACAATTGATGAAAATAGCTGAACCCGTCCTGATCCTTCTCCTAACCTGTCTTCTATCTGTTTTTGTCCCTGCCATGTTCCCTTGTACACAGATGAACTGTCTACTTGATCAAACAGTCACGGTAGGTTAATAAACAATAAAAAATAATCTCGATATCTTTTCGTTTGAATTTTTATCTCAATCTAAAATAAAACTTTTAACGAAATCCAACAACCTAAATAAAACTTCGAGGGTGAATTTTTTTTGGAAGTTTTGAAGGAAAATAACATAAAAAACATGAGGATTTTAACTTAACGCTTTATTACGTTTATTACGTTGTCTTAATACTTTTCCTCTGAAATTGATTAATTTCCCAAAAGGTGAAATTCAGTGATAAAAACAAATGTTTTTTTTTCGCTACCTTCTTGATAACATCTTGGGAAATTATTTTAAACTTATTTTCAAGAAGAAATATATCCATTGTTTAGGATAACTCTGGTGAGAGGGTTTGTTTACCGGCACGTGTTGGAAATATTGCAAACTTAGGAGTAACCAAACCGAACGTGGAACACTACACGTGTCCCTGGGAACAGATTAATCTAGGAAACGGAACCCAACTCATCAATGGTTCCTACAATGAGGAACGTATGTGCACAGATAGTTAATCTCGAGTGTTTAATCTCGAAATCCAATGTGGTCACATTTAAAGGAACTCTAATTTTGTAATCCCTTTGCAACCCAATTGTGTTCTCCACTGATATTTCAAACTTTGATCAACAGATCTAACATCATTCATAGTTTGAATTATCTAAGGTCTACGAAATTGGGTTGCAAAGATATGGGAATAAGAAAATCAGAGTTTGTGGCAAAGACTCAATTCCTTTGAGGAAAAATGATTGATCACTCAATTTAAGATATTAAAGAGATGGCCACCATCTATTGCTTCTTTTTAAAATTGCATGACGTCAATGTGGTAAATTTGTATCACAAACTGGAATCTGTTTTGATGAGGATCCACTTTATTTCTGCCTCCCTGAATTTATGAATAAATATTATTTAAAAATTATATTTGGATAAAAAATACCTTCTTCTAGAAAATTTATTTTTTCGCTCTATATGAATTGTTTTGTTTCAAGTGCACTGCATAAAGGCAGCAACCCTGTTTTTTGTGACTGGAGAGAAAGCAATCCAGCATTTATTCTCCCGGAATACCCACCTAGAGTTCGGATATTCAGCTCTAATCGTCTTCCTTATCATCTACTTCTTCCTCGCCTGCTGGGCCTCGGGCACACAAATATCATGCGGAATAGTGGTTCCTATGCTTCTTATAGGTAAACTATAAACATACAGTTATAGGGCCCATAAAACTGTGGAATAGTAATTATTATGTAATTGGTGTCGTACTGAAGCAAAAAAAAAACTTCACCAGTACCCTTAAAATCAACAAAATGGGTCTGCGAAAACTGCACAATTGCTGTGTTTAATGCCTATATCATTATTCGCATTATATAAATGTCTAACAGTCGTCTTCTCATTACAAAGTTGTATGGGCCACAGTGTAATCTAAACATACCTGATCCAGGTGGTCTGTACGGAAGACTGCTCGGACGAGTTACTGTGGACATATTTGGAGTAAGAACCGATACCTGGGACTGGATGGATCCTGGTGCATTCGCTCTTCTTGGAGCAGTCTCATTCTTTGCTGGGGTATCCAGGCTTACCATATCGCTGGCAGTTATAATGGTTGAGATCACGAATGATATTCAGTTTCTTCTTCTCATCATCACAACGATCATGTTCGCCAAGTGGGTTGGAGATTTCTTCACCCACTCCATCTATCATTCTCAGCTGGAACTCAGATGTATTCCATTCCTGGATCATACTCCGGTATACAAGGAGGACGGAAAACCTGTACACCTGGAGAACTTCTCCGCTAAGCACGTGATGAAGCATCCCGTCCACTGTCTCCGGGAGGTTGAAAACCTCGGTAAGATTGTAAAAATCCTCCGAGAGACGGAACACGGTGGGTTTCCGATAGTATCAGAGCAAGGACGTTTTCTAGGCTTAATTACAAGGTTTCAACTGATGACTCTCCTCTGTAAAGGTCTCACCAGGGAACCAGTTCTGAACAAGGATGGATTAGATTTGAAGGTATGATTATCCGGGTTTGTTAGAAAACATCAAGAAACATTTTTTTCTTTATTCAGGTTAAATTTTCCGAGTTTAACCAGATGCGTGGACACAAGCTAAGTGATCCAAAGCTGAGCTCCGAGCTGTTAAACCAGACAGAACTAGTTTGGGAGAGAACCAGTTCTAGTCTAGACCTCAGACGGTTTATAAACAAGAGTGCTCTTGTACTCCCGGAGAGATTTAGCTTCCAGAGAACTTATCTCATATTTAGAACTCTAGGTAAACATAAATTAAAATTCAGGGTGTCCCACGAAACATGACAGTAGCAAGACGACTTGAAGGTCGTCTTTTATTTTTGAAATAACTACGTTATTCATCGGTAAACCAAATTTTAGAAATAAAATTCTAGAGTTAATAGTCACAAAATACCCCTAGTATTGGCATTTCCAAAATGTGGTCTGCCTTTTTTGTGCTCATAATATTACCGGAGATATGTTTAAATTTGTTCAGATTTTGAGAATTTCGGGTTTATTTAAAACAAATTGAAATATGAACGAAATTCTCAATATCTTTGGTAATATTGACAGCATCAGAAAGACGGAACCTCATTTTGTAAATTCCAGGACTAGGAGAATTTTGCTTTTGTTATTATTTTAAGAATCATACATGTGAAAGCAGGTGGACGACTGAATGTCTCAAATAAATCCAAAGATCAAAGACGACTTTAAAATTATCTTGCTACTGCCATATTTCGTGGGACACCCTGTATATAAAAATATGATTTTAACATGTAGTAAATAGGACTGCGTCACCTGACTCTAGTAGACGATGAGAACAGGGTGGTCGGTATACTCACTAGGAAGGATCTAATGGGATTTAATATTGACGAAAAGCTTGGATCTGCACAGAAATTAAATGTCGTATCTGAACAAAAATAAAAAGAAGAAAATATAGCTGTAAAGTTGAATGCAATTGTGAAATGTTTAGTTAAATAGATCTGAAGACGGATATCAATTAATCAATCAAACAAGCTGTGATAAAATTATGTTTCTAATTAAAGGTGAAATGGGAATAAAAAGATAGGGTTGTTCATCGGTTTGGTTCCTTTCTTAAAAACTTTCATCATTTTAAACTAAATTCTGTTAAAAGTTTGCTTTTATTAAACATTGCAATATTTTTATTCAAAGAGAAAATATGATGAAGAACGAGCCAATAATAACTATCGTTTTTGTAAATATCTTTTCTCGGGGTCAAAATTTGACAAAGTGTATGAAAAACAAATCTTTAGATTAAACAATTTTGAAATTTGTAAAACTTTTTTGATGAACCCTCAGGAACGAACCAACCTGATTAACAACCCTATACATAAGATTGTATGTGATTTGTATTTTGTATATTTTTGATTTCAAGTATAAATGATGTTTAATACAATACTTATGTTATTAGGGTTTCAGATTTATTGATGTCAGTGTTTTCAGGGATCAAATTAATTTAATATGATAGTTATTAATTGACAATAGATACGAAGTTATAATGAGAGAATTTTTTGCAAATGATATATACTGTGATAATCAGAAAACTCTGGAATAGGAAGACGACTTTTAAACTTAAAGTTTGACTTTAGATAGTCCAATGAGCACAGGAAACAGAAAGTATTATGTGTAAACAGACCCATTTCACTTGATTTGTGATTTAATAAGTGTCTAGTAAAACTATTTGCTTTATAACAACTTCAAATACACTTACGTATCGCTATAAAGTCGTCTTCTTATTTCTGAGTTTTCTGGTTATGACTGTAGTATTGTTGATTTGTTTAAATAAAGTTGTTAAGAAGAAGAAGTTATTAATTGACAATTTTATTCATAGAAATAAATTTATCAGTTCAGTGGAAATTGGATTATATCTTGTTTTCAGCTGACTATAATCAATCAAACTACAGGGTGTCCCACGAAACATGACAGTTGATAAATACTTTTGAATGTCGTCTTGCATATACTGTATTGTGATATTAAAGGTTTTTTACAGTTTATTTCGTTAAAAAAAATCTTTTGCTCAAATATATTTTACTTTGAAATAAAGTTTACTATAATGACTCCCGTATATTTTTATTTTTGTCTTTGGTATCAATCAACTTAACAAATTATGAAAGAAGACATTCTAAACTATTCACCAACTGTCATGTTTCGTGGGACGTATGTGTCAATTTATCTTCAATCTACAGGGTTACCCACAAACAATGAGACTTCAGAGACGACTCTACGGAATTCAAACTGTCTGTTTACTAACACTTATGATTCCCTGCAACTATAAACTTCATTCTTTCGTAGCAAAATCATTAAATAAGCCATTTAAAGACCACATTCAAGGCAGAAGACTTCATTTAAACTTGGAATTGTCAAATTTCAAGAGTTTCAAGTAGGGTTGGACAAAACCCGTTTATTTAAAAAAAAAACTCCAGTCCAGTGGGTTTTATTGGCTTTTTGGGGGGCTTTTATGAGTTTTTCCAGTTGAAAGTATTTAAAATCTACTAAAATTCATACCAATTCATAATAATAAGACTATTTAAGTAATAAGTTGTGAAAAATAATAATGTTGTTGCGATAAAAGGTTATAATCATATGTAAATACTCTTCAAATACAATAACATCACCTCCCATCTTCATAGGTGGAATACTACAATTTTTTGAAATTTTAGTTCTTTAAGTTTCAGACTAATTCTATTTTCTCACTTGGATAAATATTTCCGAGTGGGGTGGGGCTACTCAGATTAATTGGTAGATATTTATATGCTCAAGAAGGAAGACCACTGTTAAATACCGAAAAACTTCGGCTCAATCACACATAAAAATGACAAAGGAATTTTATATCTTTGTTCTATCGCAACAAATTTTGAAAACTCTGATACAATTCTGTGTAACTTCTTGGGGTTTTCAATATCTTTAATACAGGGTGTCCCACGAAACATGACAGTATGCAGGACGACTTGAATGTCGTCTTGATTTTTGATATAATTTGCTGCGTTTATTTGTCAACCTAACTTTAGAAGTAAATTTCTAGAGATAATAATCACAAAATTCCCCTAGTCCTGCCATTTCCAAAATGTGGTCTGCCTTTTTTGTGTGCTTTCAATATTGCCCGAGATATGAAGAATTTCGTTCAGATTTCGATAATTTTGCTTTTATTTAACAAAATTGAAATCTGAACCAAACTCTTTATATCTCAGGTAATATTGAAAGCACAAAAAACGCAGACCACTTTTTGGAAATGCCAGGGCTAGGAGAATTATGTGATAATTGTTTCAAGAATCATACATGTTATAGTAGATAGTAGACTAAATGTCACAAATAAATTCAAATACCAAAGACGACTTTCAAGTCGTCTTCCTATTGTCATGTTTCGTGGGACACCCTGTACTTGTTTTAAAAAACCAAGCACTGCAGATAATCGATTATTTCAAAAGTTTTCTACAATTGGGTTTATCTGGTCTAAAGCCCGACACTGTCTTGAAGTCCAGAGTGATTAATTCAATATTTTAAAAATTTTTTTTACGTTGTTAAGATCATTGGTTTACGTCTTAGGAAATACATAAATGTGTCGGTTTTAGTGCTGTAAACTCCCTAAAAATCTATGCAGTTGATAGAAGACCTTATTTCTTGAAGAGTTTATCATTAAAAGGCACATATTAGAAAAAAATAAAAAAAAACTCAATAAAACCCAAAAAAGCCCACTAACAGGTGGGTTTTATTGAGTTTTATTGCGTAGGGTTTTTGAGCTGGTTTTTAATGCCAACCCTGGTTTCAAGTCGTCCTTACCAGTCTCATCCTTTGTGTGTAACCCTGCTTCTTAAATAACACACACAAAAATAATAAATACAAATCTAAAAATCTGGGTTCAAGATATACTTTTATTCAAAAAACATGATGATACTGGGATTCTTTTAGCGCTCACAAAAATTTGGACATTTAGTTTTTTTTACAATTAGCTTAGAATATAATAAGGGTCCCGAAAAAAAATCTTTGAAGATAAAATATAAAAATAGTGAATAGGTCAATAAATCATTTTAAATAAGTATATTTTCTGGTTAAATAATTCATTTAATTAAAAAAAAAATATTTGTTACTTAAGTGGCAAACACACTGATTTGATAGGCACATCATTTAATACACAGGGTTTAAGGTTAATTTTCAATATGCCATAAAAATTCATTGCTTATGGCATATTAACAGTTTAAGCACTATAAAATTAATCATATTTATCAGAAAAACTGTACTTTTTGTTAAAGATTGAACACTTCATTATTTCAAGAATGCATTTTAAATTTAATAAAATCTCTTATAACACACTGCAGTAACCAGCACATCCTCCATCCCCCTGACCTTCTCTATCTGATGTAGCAACCCTGATACCTCCTCTAGTCGTCTCCCAGAGACCAGGAGTCTGTATAATCTTCTCAACTAACTCCTCGAATGCGGTCTGCACACCCTCCTTCGTCTTCGCAGAAGACTCGATAAACATCATTTGGTGCTTGCGCGCACATTTCTGTCCTTCTTCACGACTTACCATACGCTCACCTTCCTAAGGATAGAGAATGAAATGTTTATTATATTTTTAACGTGTAATAAAGTAATTTTGTAACAGCTGGCTTAATTCCAAATGAATATCCATTTATAAGAATGGAGTATCCGATACACAACGGTTCCCCTATGTGTTTTATCTGATATTGATATTTTTCAATTGTCAGAATTATACACTTTTCAAGCTTAAAATACGACAATATCTTCCATATTATTGATCAGATAAAAGTTTTTAAAGCTATTGTTGAGAATTGAACTTGCCTCTAGTTAAATGAAAAGTCACGTGATATTAAAAACTGGAATTAAACTTCATGTAAAGTAAGTTACCTTATCGCATTTGTTTCCAACTAAAATTTTCTTGATATCATGATTTGTAGAGTAAGTTTCCAACTCATTCAGCCAATCTTCGATCTTTTGGAAAGATTCGCGGGATGTGACGTCATAAACCAAAATGGCGCCCTGACCGCCTCTGAGATATCAATCAATCAATTAACAAATATAAGATCTAACAATTAAATTGATAAATCTTAATCAATAGATTGATAAAATAAAACCATCGTATATATTAATTAAGCTTTTCAAATAGATGATATAAAGCATTTAAAACTTAATCTTGATTTTGAATGTAAGAATAATGCGAGATTTCGTAGTTTAAGCAACTATACTGTGCTGATTGATTGATCCGAACTGTACAATGAATTGATTGATTAAATTGATCTGAAACGTAAGAAGAATTGATTGGTTTGATTGATCTAAAAAGTGTAGGAAGAATTGATAGATTTTATTGATCTTGAACTGTAAACGAATTGAATGTTTTAATTGATCTGAACTGTAAATGAATTATTTGATTTGATTGATCTAAACTGTAAGAAAATTAGATTGGTTTGATTAATCTGAACTTTAAAATGAATAGATTTATTTTATTGAACTTGAACTGTAAATAGAATTGACTGATTTGATTGATCTGAAATGTAATTGAATTGACTGGTTTGATTGATCTGACTTGTAAATGAATTATTTGATTTGATTGATCTAAACTGTAAGAAAATTAGATTGGTTTAATTAATCTGAACTTTAAAATGAATAGATTTATTTTATTGAACTTGAACTGTAAATAGAATTGACTGATTTGATTGATCTGAACTGTAAATAGAATTGACTGATTTGATTGATCTGAACTGTAATTGAATTGACTGGTTTGATAGTTCTGACTTGTAAATGAATTATTTGATTTGATTTGATAAATCTGAACTATAAAATGAATTAATTTATTTGATTGATCTGAACTGTAAAATGAATTGATTGATTGAGTTTCCTGTAGTAGCTAGGTGTTAAAGTTCTAAATCTCTCTTGTCCTGCAGTATCCCATATTGCCAGCTTGACACGGTTCCCATCTATATTCACTACCTACAACAAATATTATTTATTCAATAAAAAAGAAAATGGTTATTATTGTAATAAATAAGAAGTTTAGGATAATTCCAGATCTTTAGAAGAAGTTTTGTTATGCGTTGAAAGGTAATTTTCATTTCAATTGTCTATTAAAAAAACAACATTTAAAGATAAAATACGTGCCCGCACGCCCGATTCGAAGAGCCCCTTTCTGTCAACACCTGTCAAATCTTAAGTAGATGCCCACCCGATTCGCTAATGGTACCTTTCTCAGAGTAACAATGAGGATGATATCGTCGTTTTTAGAAGTAAATTCTGCCAATTATCATTATTCTCTCTGATGCATTAATAAGCTACTAACTTTTATAATGAAAAATTTTCATTTTTTAATTAAAAACAGGATATCTACATCATTATTACTCAGACAAGGGTTTAAAGAATACCAATAGTATCATATCTTGATCCTGAAATCAATCTCTACCCCTGATAACCCATGAACAACTCAGTAAACCTTTAATTATTTAAAAAATAAATAATATTTAGAATTTTATTCACCTTGACTTTAAAATCCACTCCAATAGTTGCCGCTAGTTCAGGGTCAAATTGATCATCAGTAAACCTAAACATTAAATTGATCATGGGTTAACCAAATTATCAAATTGACCATGGGAAACCAAAACAATAAAATGGATCATGGATAAACATGAACATTAAGTTGATCATCGGTAAACCTTAATTTTAGATTGATCATGGATGAAACTAAACATTAAGTTGATCATGGGTAAACCACGTTTGATTGATCATTACTAAACCTAAACATTTAATTACTCATCGGTAAACCTAAACATCATATTGAACATAGGTAAACCTAAACATTTAATTGATCCTGGGTAACCTTAAACATAAAATTGACCATTACTAAACCTAAACATTACATTGATCATGGGTAAACCTAGACATAAATTGATCCTGGGTAAACCTGAACATTAAATTGATTAACATAAGCATTAAATTGATCATTAGAAACCTAGAGACCAAAATGACCAATGATCATGGGTAAAAATAATTATCAAATGAATATACATTAAACTTAAAAATGTCTGTCAGCTGAAAAAACGGAGAAAACCCTATTGAAAATGAAATTTTTGATCTTGAGAAATATTTTTATAAAATCACAAGTGTTTACGTCTATCTTAAACTTAAATATTATAGCTTCAGCATTGAACTTTAATATGAGATAAAATAGTGACGAACCTGAGAAGCAGACTAGATTTTCCAACACCACTTTCTCCTGAAATTAAGAAATTTAAATCTTGCAACATCTGTGTAGTTCTCGTCTTTGTATGCAAGGTTATAATGCAAGGAAAGTTATTTCAGAGGTGTACGCATCTTTTGTACCACTGTGTACTGTCTCTGAGCGGTAATGTAAACACAAGACGGATGTCGAAGCCTGACATGGAATCCTCTTTCACATAAAAAATCAATGAAATATTTTGGCCGTAGGAAACAATTATGTGAATTATCAAAATTATCAAAATTTAATGTTTTTAACCTCCTCGGATACTAAACGAACACTGATGCATCTATTCCGCCCAGAGAGAACTGGTTTCAATATGTACGGAGAGTTTACGCAACTGCAATTAACTTTCCTTGCATTATAACCTTATTTTTATCTAACGTTCTGTTATTTAAGGGCGACTGTAGGAAGGATGTAGTTTAAAGTGACCCGTCATTAATTTAGTGGTTTGTCCGATTTACAACGATACCCTTCAAAGCTATTTATGATCAAGAAGAATGAGATATCCGTGTTTTTAACTTTGTAAATTGATAATTTTATAATGTGGGTTCTCTTTAAATGTTACTTCCGGAGTTCTGTTTCAGAAACAATGAAGAAAACGTTCAGAATTATACACGTTTTAAGATAGAAATTCACAATATCGTCAGAACTATTTATCAGATAAAGATTAAAGGGTCCGTTTTAATTTGGAAATGCCCATCTTCAAATAAATCATCACTTGAAATTACGCCTAGGATGTTGTGAATTATATCCTAGATCGATTTTATCACGAGAAAAAACATCTTTAAAAAATCCTACCGATTATCAATATCTTTAAATTGGTTAAAACGGGATCTTCCTCCATTTTAAATCTGAAATTATTATCTTTTAACTATTTTAAATATATCATAATTATCAAATATCATAACAATAAACATATGTTCTTCAAGTGTAAGGGAAACCTTAATACTGGAAATATCAATCTAACCAATAAAGACAAAAAATAAATTCATTTTAGCTTTTTTAAAACTTAATAAATTGATTTTGGTTTATAAAAATTTATTATAACTCATCTATCGTTTATAGCTTTCATTGTAGAATTAAAAAGAGTCTTTAACATTACGCAAGCAAGGTAAAGAAGTAAGTTAAGGATCAGATTTAATTAATAGTCTGAAGTAGATGAACCGTGGAGACAAAGTTAAACCACTTCTTCAAAACTTGAACCGGCGCACAAAAGAAGTGGCTAAACTACTAAACGCGGCTAAACTACTTTTCTATATTGATAAAATTTGGTCCCAGATTCAACATTATTATCATTATTTCAGAACCGTGTTTTGAAGATTTTATAGCTTAAGTCGCAACCGTCTCATTGACTCCAAAAAATGGAAGAACGTACATGAAAATACCAAAACACCAAGTTTATCACAGATTTAAAAAACAAACAATAGAGTGCGTGCAGATAAAGTGGCAAGGTGCTTTGGGGAATAAAAATTCATTTTATTTTGCAAACAATTGGTTGACCCCCCGGGGGGGGGGGGGTCAACCATAAAATGAAGAACGCACAAAAGTTGGCACAACATAAATAAATTGAACTTTCAAACTAAATGCTTGGTTAGCTTTTTTTTTGCCATTATTTCCGCACATTTTTTATGATTTAAAATAAATATTTTGGGCAGATTATTTTACGTGATATTTGACAAAGATGAACCGGTGGTTCGATATTCAGTATTCACGCCTGTGCTGTGAGCATTCAGTGCAACTAGGACTTCTCCGTCCTTAGTATCAATCAATAAATCAATCCGCTGGTTTTTAGCTCTTCTCCTTGTCGTGAGGGGGCCTGCAGAATCAGAGAAAACATTCTCATCAAGGATAAATTGAATAATCTTCATTAAACTTTTATATTTGTCAGTCCGGAGTAAAAATTGACCATTTGAACATCAAAAACATGATAAAATAAGATTTTTTTCAGATAAAGTTTTCTGCCTAGCGTGCATATTTCTGACAACGCACTGCGCGACCCAGTCAATCCCTTCCACGACTCCCTCGCCAGTTAATCCTGAGGTAGCTAATACCATTACCTCCCTACAAAAATACAAATATATACACTACAGGGTGAGTCAAAAAAACAGGGCTTATCGATGTTTTGGACAAAATGTTCAAATTTTTTTTGGAACATTGAAAATAAAAATCCAAGAAACCAATTTTTTTTAAAAATGATTTTTTTTTAATTGTTGGGAAAATGTAAATTAATTGTTTTCCATACTTTCGTAAAAAATCTCCAAAAATTTCGAATGGAAATTTGCAGTAAATGTTATCAAATTATGACCTCAAAAAAAAATTGGTTTCGCGGTTTTTTTCTTTCAATGTTCCAACAAATTTTTGAATTTTTATATTATATATCATTTTATTTAAGCCTAAAATCCGAACAAAACTAAATTTTTTGAAAAATAATGTCCAAAACATTGATTATCCCTGATTTATTGACTCACCCTGTATATATACATATATCCGATTATCCGGAGGTGTGTATATACTGTACACAATAGGTGAGAGGGATAGCGTTGGTGTACATTTTAGTGGAACAGGCAGGGGTGTATATTTTTCAGAAAAATGATTTTCGGTGATTTGGGAAAAAAAAAAAAAAAAAAATTTAAAATCAAAAAGCAAGCTTTTTCATTCTTTTACCCAACAATTTATTTATTTTCACCTAAAAATTATTTATTTTTCCCAATTCAGCGAAAAATTTCTCAAATATGTATATTGTATAACTTATGGTGGAATAAATTATTTTCGAAAGGGGGGGGGGGGGTTAAATTAACAACAGCCCGGACTAATTACCCTGCCCAGACAAATTCCTACCTTTATTTACAATATTTGTTTTTGTTTTGATTAAACTAGTTCCATCAAGACCCTATCCCGATTATTTCAGATTGAAAAAATTGTTCTCACCTTGTTCCAACGTGATCAACATTTGATTCAAACAATGGTTTCACCTCACGCACTCCCATACATTCCTCTAGATCTAAACAAATTGTTTTTATTTGGTTTGTTTTGATTCCTTTTTAAACATTTTATTTCATTAATTAATATTTGATAAGATATTCTCTATCCAATCGGAATGTTACTCTAAATTTCAACCAAACCAAATAGATTCTAGTACATAGATGGCAACGTAGAATTTTTAACCTCTCAGTACAGCTGTATTCTGACGTCACAAGTGTCTATTCATTTTTTGTGTCCGACAAATTATTAATAATAATGATAATTTTAGAATAAAGTGCTTATCTTATAGTAAAATAAGTGCAATTTTATGTTTTCGTTATTTTCTGTTTTTACACTTTTTGATTTTTTTCTTGGAAAACATTTCAACAAATATGAGAAAATTTCGTTTTCCTTGTTATATTTGACACTTGTGACGTCGAGTAAAATTTGTCTATTTATCTGTTGCCACCTATTGAACTTGATAATCTATTTAAACCAAACCAAGTCCCAACCTCATATCCCTATTTTCATAATCAGTCTCTGAGAGAACCCACAAAAGAAACTACATGAAGATATACAAAAATCCGATGATTAAAAAGGAACTACATGAAGATATACAAAAATCCAATGATTGAAAAGGAACTACTGGAAGAGATACAAAAATCCGATGATTGGAAAGAAACCACTAGAAAATATACGAAAATCCGATGATTAAAAAGGAACTACTAGAAGAGATACAAAAATCCAATGATTGAAAAGGAACTTCATGAAGATATACAAAAATCCGATGATTGGCTACAACAACAAGAACACAAAAAGATTTTACCACCAACCACTTTTTCCATAATTTACAATTTTATACATGTAATTATCTTTTTTATTAGCATAACATGAGTGAACAGTATTTTGGTATATTTTCATGTTTTATTTTTTCTTATTTCTATTTTTCTTTTTAACAGTGCTTAGGATCCGGATCCGCAAAAATATGCGGATCCACGGATCCGAATCCAAAAGGTAAAATATCAACCAAAAACTGCAAAAAAACTTTTTTACTCCTGAAACCTAAATCTGACCTTTTGAAAAAGAGAGGTTTTAAAAATTTCCGCATTTCTAACTGGTTCATCAAGTTTTAGGATAAAAATATACGAAAAAAATGAAACAAAAAATTTGAAAATTATTTTTTGTTAAAAAAATTAAGTAAATCAGTAAAGAAATGACCTGGATCCGGACCCGGATCCAAATCCATTTTTTCCGGTGCGGATCCAGGATCCAGATCCGCATCAAAATTAAATGAATCCTAAGCACTGCTTTTTTCCTTAAATATCTAACAAATAATCCACTTTCAAAATTTATTTGTCTATTTATTTTGCTCTAATTAAATTGACTTCAAGTATTTTTCAGTAAGTTTTTTCTTTACCTTGTTTATTGGCGGCCACTAGAAGAGGAACCCCTCTAGTGTTCTCATTCTTTATCATCTTTATAAAAGATTCTTTAGATTCTCCTATTCTTTCCCTACAAATATATAAACTAATTCATTTTAAAAAGGAAGGTTTTCGCCTTTTAAGATAATATTTTGCCCCTAGCTATAGCTCGGGACAAAATTAAATCTAAAATGGCTTGAACCTTCTCGATAAAGAGAAAATTTCTGTCCAAAAACTTTAACACTGCGAACCAAATTAACAGTCTTATAGATAGTTAAAGTGATGGGATTACATGATAAAAATTGATTTTTGATGATCAAGGGGAAAATCTGAAAATTTGGACATGTGATTCAAGTTTACTCAGCTTTTTATATACCTTTCTGGAAAAAAGGACCTTTTATCCAAAAATGTATTATTTTCCTCTAAAAAATCATTTAATTTATCCAATTATTTTGAGAGAAGGGGAAATGATTTTTCAAGAAAATTTTCCAGACAATAAAGCCAGTACTAACCTATCTCCTGTATCCACTACATATATCACAGCGTGGCATTCCTGAATAAAACATGGGATTAGAAAATTAGATCTATTTGAATAGGATTCTAGGTTTTCAATTTACAAAAGAAATTCTTTTTAATAGTTTAAGAGCATAGAGCTTAGATTCCATTTGATTATGATGCGAATCCGGCTAAAAATAGATCCGGTTCCAGCTCGTGAATATTTCATTACATTTTGTGCGGTTTCGGATCATAGTGTTAAAACGTTTAATAGATAATTGTTTAAAAGGCATCTTTATTTGACCCACTCTTAGATCTTTTTGATTTTCAAAAAACGAGTGAAATAATTATTCTTTAATTAATAATCATCTTTATTTAATTAATCGTGGTTTGCATTTATTAATTGACCATGATTAACCGTAATTAACCGTTAATTAGCTGTGACTAGCTGTTTATCAAACTTAACAGTAATTAGCCGTTAATCATGGAACAGCAATTAGCAGCTAATTGATTAACCGTGATTAGCCGTTAATTGATAAAACGTGATTAGCCGTTAATTAATTAACAATGATTAGCAGTTAATTACCTGATAATATTTATCCCAGAGTGCCTGTAGCTCTTCTTGTCCTCCTAAATCCCAAAAGTTTAACCGAACTCCATTAGTATCAATCTTCCCAATGTTTAGTCCGACTGTGGTCGTAATTTTAGACAAGTTCACTCCCTTGTAGTTCTTCACAAACCTTAAGGAGAAAAATATTTTGAAAAAAAACTGTTAAGAAGAAAAAAGAATGTTAAAATGATCAGCTGAGACTTTAAAAAATGACATTGGACAAATCTTGCGGATTTTTGTATTTTTCGTCCCTGGTTTTGGCCGATTCCAAAAACGTCGTCTTCCCCGCATTGTCGAGACCAAGGATGAGAACGAAGAATTCGTCTTTTTGTGTAACATGTTTATATAAACCATGCAGTAGTGTATACATTACATTGATGTCTGAAAATATAAATATATTTCAGTACAATGTATATACCAAAAAATGCATGAAAAAGCATATTTATCCTAATGTTTTATAATGAACAAGCAGGGAACCCAGCGCTAAATTTTCGCTATTAAAGTCGACCCGCTTAATTTCAAAACCTAGCTAAAAACAAATTCCCCAATCAAAATTTGAGGCAAATCGGTCCACGGGTTCCTGAGTTCAGATCGGACAAACAAACTGAGATTACAACTTTATATAAAAAGATAATTTAGAGAAAAATATGGAAACACATATTATCTTCTTTTTTCAGATATTAACATGATAAACTTGTCTGTCCAATTAACGTCAAAACGGATGAACAGATCGGGCCCACCTCACATGAACCCAGGGAATGGACGATCAAAAATTCAAAAATAAGCTTCCAACAAAATTTGATTTTCATTAAATCTTTAAAAAATCTATGATTTTTTTTATAAAATCCGCGAACTTTTTTGTTGTGTTTGTTTAACAATGTATATACAAAGAAAAAAAGTTAAACTAAATCAAAAAATCTAAAAATCGTTCTTTAGGACATAGAGGGTCCTGTCCTAGTATACGATTTTTATTAAAAACTTTTATCACAATTATTTAGATATTTATTGTTAAAGACACGTCAGAGGAAAACAAATGATTCAGTGCGTAATTTACGCATCGTAGACTTGAGTATAACGCAATATTGTTTTTTAACGGATAGTAATTGAAAAAGACAGATGATGTAAAAATGTACACTCTACTTTTAGGCCCAGGGATACTTATAACTGTTACAATTGTTACCATAAGTTTTCAGCTTTTTTGTTAATAAATTTATATTTTAGACTTAGAGAGAAATATTTTTAAATGGGGTTAGATATCCCTGTTTTCCGACACAGTACACTGTCTACTGATTTTATTTGGTTTGGAAAAATATAATATACAGAGTTACTCATGAAGTATGAGACTTAAGTGACGACCTGAAATGCATTATTGTATGTTTATGTAAATGTACTTATCGATAATGAAGCTTTATATTTTATTATTCTGCCTTGAATTTCTTGAATAAAGCGTTTAAATACAAAGGAGTTGAATAAGGAATAAACTGAATTGTCGCATGGAACCATAATGTAAGAATTGGTTTAAAGTATATTTTGTATTCGTCTCTTAAGATTCACCATTTATGGGCGGGAACGTACTTCAGGGCTTCCTTGGGGGAGGGTAAATGTTTACGATTTGCGTGCGTAGCGAGCCGATTTTTTACGTAAGACAATATATTAAAACTTAACCCTCACATTGTTGATCTTTAACCCCCCCCCCCTACCTTTAAATACCTTTGACCCTTATCTATATATAAATTTGGCTTGTCTGTCTCTTTGTCTGTCTGTCTGAATTTGTTTGTAACCAATAAACGTCAAAACGGCTGAACCGATCAGGCCCAATTTTTTGTGGGACATCATGTGACCACAAGGAAGGTTTACGAATGATAAATATTAAAAAAAATGTGTTTTAAAGGTTTTTAATTTTTTAAAAAGAATTTAAATTCTTGAAAATCCGAGGACTTTTTTTTAAAAATCCGCGAAATTTTTTTCTTCTTTGTTTTAAAATGTAAACAAAAAAAACATGTTCACAATTTAAATAGAAGATGGGTGCGAAGCGCCCTAAAAGCCTAATTTGAGATAAAAAATTTAAGTTTTAACAAGAAATTTATTTTCAGTGATAACCAGTTATCTCTGAAATAGAAAGACGACTTTTATAAGACTGTTATGACTTTAAATCGTCCAATGAGTATGTTATTGAGCAACCCTGTAGTTATAAAAGCTTTAATTTTTTATGACACACGTACCTATAGGAATATATTCCCCTGCTCTATAACCAGTAATATATTTCCCTGTTCTAACTAGGAATACAGTCCCGTGGTTTATCCAGGATTAAATTCCCTTGTTCTTACCAGAAATACATTCCCGTGGCTTAAATAGAATTATATTCCCCTGTTCTAACCAGGAATATATTCCCCTGGTTTAACCAGAAAGATATTCCCCTGTTCTAATCAGGAATATATTCCCCTGGTTTAGCCAGGAATATATTCCCCTGTTCTAACCAGGTATGTATTCCGCTGATCTAACCAAGTATGTATTCCCCTTTTCTAACCAGGTATGTATTAACGCCTGTTCTAACCAGGAAAGTTTCCCCTGGTTTAACCATCACTTCTCTGATTTAGCCAGGAATCCCCTGGTTTAACTAAGGACATATTCCCCTGTATTAACCAGGAATATATTTTAACCGGGAATATATTCCCCTGGTTTAACTAGAAATATATTAAGTTGAGAGATTGCTCTGTTTGCTCTCAGCTCTCTTCGGGAGCAACGTATATT
The DNA here is from genome assembly GCF_000591075.1 of Eurytemora carolleeae. Taxonomy (NCBI): domain Eukaryota; kingdom Metazoa; phylum Arthropoda; class Copepoda; order Calanoida; family Temoridae; genus Eurytemora; species Eurytemora carolleeae. The sequence goes on from NW_019396492.1 coordinate 155,794, forward strand.
GAAGGTTTTTGGAGTAAAGATGAATTCTCTGAACCCTGAAGGATGACGGAGATACAATTCTCAAGGAGATTTGCATAGATTATAAGACTAACCTGAACACGCACTATTGTTTACAACCCGGATACATACACTTTACCAAAATATAAAAATTCATGGCGCTACCCGGCAACATTTTTCATTTTTAGCTTCCATTACTTATCATGTATCTAGATTTTAGTAAAACTGAAATAAAAGAGAAAAAATCGTAAAAGCTCTCCTCAAAGGGACTGTAAGCGTTATTTCAAGTGGCCCTCCAGGCAAAGATGGCAATGCCCGATTCACAACAGTATAGTACTTTTAAAAGTTTTGTCTGATCAAGTATGAATAAGATGTTTATGATTTTACATCTGATGATTTTCAATTGGAGTTTCTCTAAAAAAATAACTTGCGCCTCTCTACTGCATGAAAACGTGTAGAAATTATTTGAACGTAACACTAAACCTAGAAAAAAACGAAAATATCTTCCCCAATATTGATCACATATATGTTTTAAGGATACCGCGTATGTTGTCATATTTGCACGGAGGATCACTTGAAATTACGCTTACAATCCCTTTAAATTATATTATTGTATATGTTTTTTATTTGTAAATAGCTAAAGATATTTATTTTTTATGAAAAAAGAATAAAGCGATTTTAAGGACCATTTGTTTTTTATTTCTTTATTCATCAGATAAAAACAGGGGGGCTGGATTTTATCTACCTCTCCATGCGTATTAGCCTGAGTGTACACTTAGGATAGTTTACTGATAAAGGATATTAAGATATTATGACCTATTCATACAGTACAAACATCGAATATGCAGTAAGCTTTCGGAGTACAAGTGTATGGGGAGGTTTTTTATCTTGAATTTTACTCAGTTTTATCAGAAAAATTATAATTAGCGATGAAATATTTCTCTGTAAAAGGATGTATGATGTACGTTTTCCTGTGAAAATGGAATCCTGCACACGATAAAGGAGTAGTGAATTTTAATAGTTAAATGGAAAACAAATTCATCATTTAAATATTTTCAGAAATCACCCCTGAGTACTGTAATTTACAGATTGACCTTTGGAAGTGAAGTACATGGCCAGTACAATTAGTAAAAGATTAGCCTACATCATCACTCTTGTTAACACAAATTCGAAATATAAGGAAGACGATTTTACCGACTCAAATGCCGTAGCCTTTTCTCAAGACGTGTTTATCCATTTCCTCCATGTAGCACCCACATGTCAAACCCCGCTCATCCGTTCCCGCCTCACCCCTCTATAACACATCCCAGAGCAGTCAGGTTTGGAGAGTTGAGCTGGTAACAGCTCCGACACAGGGAGCCTCTTGACTCCTTTATGATGTTGACGCAGATACTCAGCGCGGCGTTCCTGTTGATCTGCTCCACCAACATGAAGCTCTACATCATTCCCATGAAGTACCCTCAAATATTCATCATTAATTCCTTTGTCAATTTCTAAACCAACCAATTTTAACCCATACTTGGGAAAATATTTCAAAACTTTCGTATTTTTAAAATAAATGTTAGAAATATCCATTTGGATCTCTTTTATTTTATTATAGTGACTTTTAAAGTCAACATTTTGAAATATGGGAATCCAGGCGGGTTATATCTTGGTTGGTTGGATTTTAAAATTTCGAATTTGTTTTAATCTTTGTTAAATTAAAATCCCTTTTTAATTTAACCCCCAGTAGGGAGTAATGTTAACACAAATTCGAAATATAAGGAAGACGATTTTACCGACTCAAATGCTGTAGCCTTTTCTCAAGACTTGTTTATCCATTTCCTCCATGTAGCACCCACATGTCAAACCCCGCTCATCCGTTCTCGCCTCACCCCTCTATAAAACATCCCAGCGCAGTCAGGTTTGGAGAGTTGAGCTGGTAACAGCTCCGACACAGGGAGCCTCTTGACTCCTTTATGATGATGACGCAGATACTCAGCGCGCCGTTCCTGTTGATCTGCTCCACCAACATGAAGCTCTACATCACCCCCATGACTCCTTTATGATGATGACGCAGATACTCAGTGCGCCGTTCCTGTTGATCTGCTCCACCAACATGAAGCTCTACATCACTCCCATGATCGAAGTACCCTCAAATGTTCATCATTAATTCCTTTGTTAATTTCTAAACCAACCAATTTTAACCCATACTTGGGAAAATATTTCAAAACTTTCGTTTTTTTTTTTAAATAAATGCTAGAAATATCCATTTGGATCTCTTTTATTTTATTATAGTGACTTTTAAAGTCAACAACTCTATATACAATAACCTCGTTGGATAAAAATCAACAAAGAAACTTCAAGTTTATGGTAAAGAGATGTCACCATTACCGTTTTAAATTTAATGGCTTTAGCTTCAGTGATAATTAGAAACAACTAAATGGTTGGTTGTCATCTTTCTTCTGTATTTTACGAATTTACACTTTTACGTTAGTTTAAAAGTTTGCAATCAGTGCAACGGATCATTTTAGTTAGTTTTAGAAATACATTTTCTATGGATAACAAATTTGAGAATTTTTTAAAGCAAGAAACTGAAGTCTAAAGAAAATAATAACAATCGCATTATTGGCAATATCGTATATTTTTGAATGAATATTTTCTTGAAGTAAAAATCTTGGATGATTTTGATAAAAGGTTCCGATCCAAGAAGCCGTAAAATTGAATTTCCTGCAGTGCAGTATCATTCAGTCAGAATTCCGTTACTTTTTCTCATATCTTTTTTTTACAAAAATTGACAAGATGACTTCACTCAAAAATGTTCATTCTCATAAAATTTTAGCCCATGGCCATAATTCAAGGGTATAGGTTCGCTAATTAAAAACACAGATTGTTATATTTAGAAATACTACAAAGTTCTCCTAAAAGGGATTGCCAAAATGGCAGAATTTATGCCGTTTTTAATTAACTCAAGCATCTACAAATCGCCTTGCGCGGCGATAATTAAGTATAAATGAAAATGTTTGTTTTTAATCTTTGTGACAGAACTGACGAGGGTCAACCCAGACCGAAATATATTTTCAATAAATGTGGAACTAACATCTACTTTTTTTACTCTATAGAGGTTTGGTCCATCACCATCACCGAATTTTAAAAGAAAATGATATGATCATATGTAAGACATTAACAAAACTACTTTTGCGAATTTAATCTTATTTATATATATTATAGACAAATAGAAATTGCCATTTCAGCAGAAATACCCTGTATATATATACAAATACAAAAAAAGCGAAAATATAACGATGATTAAACGGAGTAAGATTGGTTTAGTTGCATTCCTAACTGTACAGCAACATGAGATATTTATTTCAAAGAAAAGGAAACACGATAATTTCTCCATTATTGTTACTCAAATGACTGTTAATGTGACTGTTTTTAATTAAAGAGTCATTTCAAATTTCGTTAATAATCTATTAGACAAAATTAAGTATTCCTTACTTAAAGGAACTAAAGAAGTAGTTTCAAGTGACTCGTCTCTCTGGAGTAAAATGGTCGATTCGCAACGGAAATACTCTTAAAACATTTGTCTTATAATGGATAAAAGAGATGTCCGAGCTTTATTTGTGGTTTCTTTGCAGAAGAGAGCATAACTTTTTCTTGGCTATTTTATCCTAAGAATTTAAAGACGATTAACTATAAAATTGAAGTGCTTCAGTCGGATTTATGTCATTTGTTTGTAACACAATTTTAGAAGTAGAATTCCAAAGTGAAGTTTGTCTTTTATTCAGATTTCGACAATTATGATTTTATTAAATATTTTGAAATCTGAACAAAATTCTTCATTTCTCCGGTAATATCAAAATCACGAAAAAGCAGATCACATTTTGGAAATCCCAGGACAGGGGAATATCACAATTATTGTTTCAACTATTGTCTCAAGAATCATGGAAAAGTAGGTTGATGGAACTATACTGCGAACTTACTGTAAAGATAACGTTGTTGAATTAGCTTGGGTTTATTTTTAAAACCATCAATCCATGATTTTGTAACTTTTACCTGTAAAAAACACGACTCTACAATAATATGGAGAAAAAATATAGTTTACAGTGCATTAAGTCTTTTCAGGGTTAAGGATTAGTTTGCATTGTCAGTGTTGAGAAAAGCGATGAAATTTATATGTTTACAATTTACTGACTAATCATGGAAATCATGCATCATGGATTTCCAATAATATCCTCTAAATAAGACAGGTTCTCACGGAAATGGAATTGAGTCTTTCCTATACAAACTCTGATTTTTTAATCCCTACATCTTTGCAACCCAATGTCATAGACCTTAGATATAAATTCTATTCGATCAAAAAAACTAATTTTTAAATATTAAAAGGATGGTGTATCAGGTTGCAAAGACATGAGATTAGAAAATTTGAGTATGTGTATTCATTTGTAATTTACATTTGGTTTATTTGTCTCAGTGTTTGCTTTGTTTGTATTTAATTAAAGTCAAAAGGGCTGAACCCATTGGGCCAAATTTATATGTGGTTACTGGTATTATGGCCCCAGGGAAGGGCTATGATTGGTCGGGATTCTAAAATGTCTCCTTATTAAGCTATTCAGTAATTTTAAAAAGTTCACAAACAAAAAAAACCCACTAAAATCTTGAAATACAGTACCCTAAAGCAGGTCGGAAAGTATCCTGTAAAGTCTGAGTTCTTGTACGTACAGTGATAACCAGAAAACTTTGAAATAGAAAGACGACTTTACAGAAATGCTTAGTGTATTTGAGGTTGTTACAACGCAAATAGTTTTACTAGACATTTATCAAATTACTAATTAAGTAAAATGGGTCGGTTTACACTGCACAATTGCTATGTCCCATGCTCAATGCTCATTTAACTATTTAAAGTCAAACCTTGAGTCTAACAGTAGTCTTCCTATTTCACAGTTTTCTGGTTATCACTGTAATATACAACAAATTTTCTAATCCATATATCTTTGCAACCTGATTGTGTAAACCTTTAATAGTTCAAGCTTATACTATTCCATCAAACAGAATTCACAATTTGACATATAACAAGTCTTTGATGTCATCAGGATAAAACGATATAGGGATTCGAAAATCAGAGTTTGTGGCAAGAACCCAGTTCCTTTCTCTTGTCTCTTGGTCAGTATATTTCCAATAAATCAGAAAGCGGCTAAACCTATTAGGTCCTAATGTTATTTTGATATCGAATACTTCATTATAAATAAATTATAAATATAAATTATAAATACCATAGTTTACTTGTTACGAATTTAGTTTAAAATATTTGATCAAAATATTGAAATGATAAATTTTAATAATTTTTCTTGAAATATCATTAAAATATATAGAACGTGGAATCTATGTGATGTCGATCATATGGAAAATCATGCATAAAATTGTAACATTCGAAGCGTAGAATTACAATTGCAATTTTCATCAATGATTTGTCAAAATATAAAGATAGAAGGAAGGATAAGAAGCGGAACTGGAAATATGGTTGGATAAGAGGATAGAAGGAAGGTTAATAATTGGAAATATGGTCCGGTAGGATAAGAGGATAGAAGGAAGGATAAGAATTGGAAATATGGTAGGATAAGAGGATAGAAGGAAGGTTAAAAATTGGAATTATGGTAGGATAAGAGGATAGAAGGAAGGTTAATAATTGGAAATATGGTAGGATAAGAGGATAGAAGGAAGGTTAATAATTGGAAATATATGGTAGGATAAGAGGATAGAAGGAAGGTTAAGAAGCGGAAATATATGGTAGGATAAGAGGATAGATGGAATGAGAGAGGAATGGAGGATGGAAATAGTTTAAAAGAAAGGATATATGATTATAGAGTAAAATAAGGGAGGATGGTGTGTTGTTGAAAACAAGGAAAGTAATTGAGTCTTTGTCACAAACTCAGATTTTCTAACTATATCTTTGCAACCCAATGGATCGTTAGACATTAGATATTTCAAACTATGAATTTCTGTTAGATCAAAGATTTACACCGTTCAGGTTGAAAAAATATATGGATTAAAAGATTAGATTTTGTGGTAAAACTTTAGGGAGAATTAATACAAGGAAAAGGTATGGATTAAACATGAAACATAAACAGAGAATAACAGGAGATAAAAGGGAATGGATAATAAGAGAGAGAAGAGAGCGGGAAGGGGGCAGGATGAAGAGAAAACTGTAACTTTTAAGAACAAAAATTAAGATAGAGGCTGAATAATGATAAAAATAAAAGGAAAAACAACGAGCGCAAAATAATGGAGGATTAAGGATAAAGAAAACTGAGATAAAAGAAAATGACGAGAGGAGAAGGATGGAGGATAAAGGATAAACAAGACGGAGGTACAAGTGAGAGGATAAGAGAAAATGATGAGAGGAGAAGGATGGAGGATAAATAATGAAAAGAATGGAGGAAAGTGAATGGATAAAAGAAAATGATTAGAGGAGAAGGATGGAGGATAAAGAATGAAAAGGATGGAGAAAAGTGAGAGGATAAAAGAAAAGGATTAGTGGTGAAGGATGGAGTATAAAGAATGAAAAGGATGGAGGAAAGTGAGAGGAAAAAAGAAAATTATGAAAAGAGAAAGATGGAGGATAAAGAATGAAAAGAACGGAGGAAAGTGAGAGGATAAAGGAAAATGATGAGAGGAGAAGAATGGAGGATAAAGAATGAAAAGAATGGAGGAAAGTGAGAGGATAAAAGAAAATGATGAGATGAGAAGGATGGAGGATAAATAATGAAAAGAATGGAGGAAAGTGAGAAGATAAAAGAAAATGATGAAAAGAGAAGGATGGAGGATAAAATATGAATAAGATGGAGGAAAGCGAAAGGATAAGAGAAACTGATGAGAGGAGAAGGATGGAGGATAAAGAATGAAAAGAATACAGGAAAGTGAGAGGATAAAAGAAAATGATGAAAAGAGAAGGATGGAGGATAAAGAATGAAAAGAATGGATGAAAGTGAGAGAATAAAAGAAAATGATTAGAGGAGAAGAATGGAGGATAAAGAATGAAAAGAATGGAGGAAAGTGAGAGGATAAAAGAAAATGATGAAAAGAGAAGGATGGAGGATAAAGAATGAAAAGAATGGAGGAAAGTGAGAGGATAAAAGAAAATGATGAGAGGAGAAGAATGGAGGATAAATAATGAAAATAATGGAGGAAAGTGAAAGGATAAAAGAAAATGATGAGAGGAGAAGAATGGAGGATAAATAATGAAAAGAATGGAGGAAAGTAAGAGGATAAAAGAAAATGATTAGAGAAGATAAAATATTGAAATGAAAATGTAACCAAGGCATTTGATTATTAGAAGAGAAGGAAAGCTGGAAAAAGAAATAATCAATAAAATCTGAAAAGTTAATAAGGAGGAATGTTGGAGATATTTGAGCGTGGTTTATTCGAGTAAAAATATGAATATTTATGATACCACAAATCTTAGCTCTTTGTTCATGAAATTTTTAAAGTTTAAGTAAAGATTTATTAACAAAAAATAACCTTTTTATACATTACAGTCTCTACCCTTGCAGTAGAGACAGGTAAGTTTATTTCCATGTATCGAATTATATCGGATAAAAGCTCATCAAATAAATTAACAAAAAGTATTTAACAAATATCAACATGTGTTATAAGTACATTTTTCGTTATTACAGGAACTGTCTTCGGAATTATTCACCCATTTAAACTACTTTCCTATATGGCCAGAGCTGAAAACTTTAGAATGGTAGATATAAATGCTTGATCCTCTGTTTTTCTGAATCTCGAGACTAACCTAATCTTGTACTTGTATCCTGAAAAGTGCATAAAATTCAACCAATCAGAGTCCCGTATCAGAAGCCGGGAAATTTGAAATTTTGCGCGCCATTTAAGATTGATATACAGAAACGGGAGGGACTCTATAATTTTGAAAATCCATTTTTTGATTTTTCTGTACTATACTCAAAAAAGAGTGGATTAAGCTAGAAATTAAAGTCCACATTGGATATTCGGATTAAGAAGTCGGGATCAAAGGTATCCCATTCTAAAGTTCCCAGCTCAGGATTTGATCAATTTAAGACAGAAAGATAGAAAACGACGATAATTTTGTAAATTTTTGTCAGATATTGATTAAAATTAATTTTTTTAATCGAGGGTACTTTAAATTTGCATGACAGTCCCGTTAATATCACGAAAGATGCAAAACTAGATTATTGGTTTGAATGAAAGCACTCTTCTAAGAAGAAGTTTGTTAAAGAATGGTATAAATGTTTCCTATAATCTCCTATTCCATGATCCTGATCAGGGTAGGTCTGCTGACGGAATAATATATCCTTCTCCTCTAGTGCAGCAGAGAGCAGCATAGACTGCTGGTAGTGTACATTATCATCATGGGTTCCGTGAACCATCATATACTTCTTGTTGCGTAGATTTTCTATTCCAATGAGAGGAGAACTGGTATTATACCCTTCAGGGTTATCTTCTAGTGTAGACATGTATCTCTCCGTGTAGTAGGTATCATACAGCTCCCATCTTACTACCGGAGCAACACTTGCTCCACACGAGAATACATTGGATAGATCCTGAGTTAAAGCAGAGAGAGAGAGGAAGCCTCCATATGACCAACCCCAGATTGCTGTTTTCTCTGCATCAACATAATCCAGGTTGTTCTGGAGCCACTGGGTCACGTGAATGGTATCCGTAACCTCAATTGAGCCAAAGTTCCTGTAAACGGAGTGTCTCCACGCATCTCCTTGGAACCCTGAGCCCCGAGGATCAATCTTTACATAAACCACACCCTGGGAGGAGGACATATACGCCGGATATCCATATCCTCCCCACTGTTTATCCACATACTGGAATCCTGGTCCACCATACACATCAACCAACATGGGAAACTTCTTCCCAGGCTGAGATTGAACCGCGGAGGGAATATAGATGATCACACTCGCCTCCTGGGTTGTTCCAGGTACAGGTACAGTCATGTATTTAACACTAGAGACATCTAATAAACTGAACCTGTTCTCTAGAATCCTATTATCCGTCCAGATTGATAGTAGGGTATTCGATGCAGTGTGGTGCAGACAGGAGTAGGGTATTCCTGGGCCTTTACAATCCATAACATAGTAGGTTCCATCTTTACTCATAGATGCAGACACATAATCGCACTCAGGTCTGTGACTCAACTCTGTAACATGATCCTTGTGTAAACAGGTCAAACAATCAGGTTCAGGTTGACCCAGCTCCAGTCTGAAGAGATGCCTGGTTCCAGGTTCATTCTCTTTAGTTCCAATATAGTAAACATGATCTTCCTTCGTCCACTCAAGTATCTCGGTCACCTCGGAGTCTTTCCTTGTCAGCAAGGTTCTCCTGTTGTTCTCAAGGTCAATTAAAAATAGTTGTCGGAACCTATGTCTCATGGTTGCTGCTGGCATGATGGTTAAAAACTTCCTGCTTGGATTGTGTTTATTGAACCTCACGCTGAACTTGTAATCAACCCAACCTTCACGCTGTGGCATCACGAACATTTCGTCACACTGCAGATCTCTCTTTACCTCACACAGATTGATGGCTGTAGTGTTCTGTATCCTATTCATCCAGTTCACGGCAACTGTCGTGTTACTCGCCCATTCTACAAAGGTAAAATGATGTTCAGTTGACATGAGACTGATGGGAGGAGGAAGGTTTTGCTGTCTAATAGGATTTGAAACTCCGGGAGGACCTACATCAGCAACCCACAGTGTGACCATTGGATTAGTGGATCCAACCTTAGGATATCTAAAATCATCAAACAGAAAGTATTGAAGGAAGGGATATCCCTGTCTGTTCAAGGAATCCTGTCTCCAGTTCCCGTATCTCGGGAGCTTAACAATATCCACAAGAGTATCATTGAACACTCCGTAGACGAGTTTAGTTCCGTCCGGAGACCAGTACATCGCCTTGTTATCCTCAAACACTTCCTCCTCGTTCACCCAGTCCGGGATACCGTTGAAGATCACGGTTTCGTTTCCGGAGTTAGTGAGCTTGATATCTTCTGCTTCAGCAGAATGTCTGTAGTGAATATTGTTCTCATAGTCAACATAGGCCAGAGCGTTTCCTTCCGGAGCCCAGGATACAAACCGGAGATACTGGTTCATGTCTTCGTCACCGACTTCGGCATGCGGTGGAAGAAGAGGAATAGCTGACGAATCAGGTCTTCCTCCGTTCATCCGAACTAAGGCATAGGTTCCGTAGCTAGATCTTCTCCAAACCCGTTGACTCCGGGTTTTTACAAGAAGATATTGTCGGTCTGCGGAGAAGGAGAAGTCAAGAGGATGAAGATCTCTGGCCTGATTGTGACTAACCACTGTCTGGGTCTCAGAGGTCGCTACGTTAGAGATGGATAATCCTCCGTACTGATCTCGGAACAGGATTTCAGTATCAGAGATCCAGGATCCATTAAAGAAGTCTGGATAGAAGGACACAGTGTAGAAATCGTTGAATGTAAACTGGTTTCCAGTCGACTGCGGACTGTAGTGCACAACTTCGCCAACTTCTCCACCTAGTTTCTGCTCATTTTCAACACTTTGCATCAAAGCTTCGGCAGCAGCTTTGATATGATGACGATTTTTGACGGCCGCCGAAATTATTATTATCGCTAAGAGACTGCAGATTGCTATTCCGGTCCACAAACATCGTCTTGATCTCCGAACCCTGGCATTAGCTGAGAGTATTCCTGTGCCTTCAATATCAACAGAGTTTCCATTTGATGAAACCCTGGAGTCTCCCTCTAGATCTCCGTACTGAAATAAACCTCTGGCTCGGGATATTAAGAAGCTCATTCTTGAATATATTCAAATCCTTGAATCAACTCCCAGGGTTTCACATCCTAGAATGAAAATGAATTAGAAATAAACCAAATCATAAAATGGTTCTCAAATATACCCAGAGAACTAGTTTGAAATGAATAATAAATATTGTAAAGAAAAGTGAAAACCATGAAAAATGGAGGCGCGTGTTGGGGTTTAAATGTTTGTTTTTAAACATGTCAAGGGTGTACTTTAAAAAAGGTTCCCACCTACCATTTCTTCTCTAAAGAGAGGGTTTAGTTTGAGGAAAAGAGAGGGTTTAGGTTGAGGAAAAGTGAAGAGTTTGAGGAAAAGAGAGGGTCTAGGTTGAGAAAAGGAAGGAATTTAGGTTGAAGAAAACAGAGGGATTAGGTTGAAGAAAGGAGAGGGTTTAGGTCGAAGAAAGGAAAGGGTTTAGGTTGAAGAAAGGAGAGGGTTTAGGTTGAAGAAAGGAGAAGTTATAATTTGAAGAAAGGAGAAGTTATAATTTGAAGAAAGGAGATGGTTTAGGTTGAAGAAAGGAAAGGGTTTGGGTTAAAGTTAGGATAAGGTCTAGGTTGAAGAAAGGAGAGGTTTTGGTTAAGAAAGGAAAGTGGCTTTTGTCAAGAAAGGAGAGGGATTAGGTTGAAGAAAGGAAAGGGTTTAGGTTAAAGAAATGAGAGGGGTTAGGTTGAAGAAAGGAGAGGCATTAAGTTAAAGAAACGAGAGGGGTTAGGTTGAAGAAAGAAGAGGATTTAGATTGAAGAAAGAAAATGGTTTACGTTGAAGAAAAAAAAAGGGTTTAGGTTAAAGAAAGTAGAGGGTTTAGATTGAAGAAAGGAGAGGGGTTTGGTTGAGAAAAGGAGAGAGAGATTTTTAGGAAATAAGGCAAAAGAAAGAAAAAGAATTGTTCTGGTGTTCAGGAGATTAACCGAATAAAGAAAGAAGATCAAACATGAAATTGAAAGGAGTTTGTCTCAAGGAATAATGAAAGTTGATTGTTTTAAAATACGTACAATGTAGGTAGACGTACGTAGGAGGATAATTTGGTGGTGGGATTTTCATGGTTAGATAATTAAATAAGATTAAAATCCATATCGGATTAAAGGATCCAATCAGATTAAAGGATTAAAGGATTTAGGATCAAATTTCCAGTTGTAGAAGTGAAAAATATACAGTAGGCGTCTGTCCTAGAGAACGATTTTTGCCCCCCCCCCCCGGCCCTCCCCAATTTTGTGTCTGACCACTTATTTTTCAGTGTTTCAGTAAAATTTGTATTCTTTATTTTTCCAGGTATTCCAAGTGTTCCAGAGTGCTTTATGATTGGATAAGTAGAGCTTGAATAATAAATTGATTATTATTTATTTTTATGTATTTTAGGGTTAGGTTAGGTTAAGACAATGCGGCTATAGGACAGGCTAGGGGGCCGAGCGCTGCGGCTAAGATAGGCTAGGGGGCCGAGCGCCGCAGCTAGGTCGGGCAAGTGGGCCGGGCGCTGCGGCCACATGGCCAATGATATCCATGTGATACATATGAGAACCATGTGCAAAATTAAGGGGGGGGGGGGATCCAAAAATCGTTCTCTAGGAAATTACTTAATATAGCTGGATAGCTTTTAAAGCAATTGAAACCCATAGAACTAAAGTTTTGCTGAAACCATTGCAAGATCGTGCAGTCCTGGTGTGCAATAATTCACTAAAATGCAATTCAAAGCTTTTAGCAAAAGTTATTTCAACTAAAATGTCTGAGGTTTGACAATATAAAAACCAAAAGATCGCTGGGACGGGGGGACATTGAATTTCTCTTATGTTAACCAATGTCGGAGTAATTCTAGCGTGGAAAGTGAACCGTAAACCAACCTGGATATTTCTCCAGGGGAACCTTTACCAGATCTAACAGTAATAAACACAAAACAAATCAATAGCTATTTATTAAAGGGACTGTAAACGTAATTTATAAAAAGAAATACATATCGCTACCCTTTCAACCTCTCTCTGAGTATAAATGAGAAAAATATTGTCGTTTTTCTATCGTGAATGTAAAAATGTTAAATTCTGACCATGTCCTTCATTGTCTTTATTTTTCGCTATTCCAGAGAAACAACTATTCATCCTTCAGAAAAAGGGTACTGTTGTGAATGAGACATTCCACTTTATAAGCAAAGGGTCAATTGAAATTACGTATACTGTCCCTTTACAATAAAAGGAAGGAAAGGAATAAATGCAATCTTTTTCCGTTACTAGTGATTTGTTTTATTTTTATGATTTTTTCATTTCCTTTCTAGGGTCACACATCTTTATCTTTTCCTTTCCAGGGACACACATCTTTATCTTTTCCTTTCCAGGAACTCACATCTTTATCTTTTCCTTGAATTGAAATCTAACCTCAGTATATGAATCATCATTCTTTGTATTCAAAATAAAACTTATTATTGACCAAGTTATATATTTACCAGGAACCGCCATATCTTATGCGTCAAATCCGTGTACTGCAGTGGGAGGAGATCAAAACAAAGAACTCAGAGCCCATCATTTTTGAGGAAAAAGGGCCCACGGAGGGGAATAAGAAATTTATTGCTATTGTATTTTCCATATTGACTAGAAAGCCAAAAATCATATTAACTTGATATATTAACTTGTTTTTTGTTGGACTGTAATATATCATCAGAGCCCTAGGTCCTTTCCCTTCAACTTCTGTGGGGACACTGGGTTTGTTTACATTCCTCCCACAGAGTACAGTACATAATAAGCGTATATCTAAGTTGGGCGTTCCTATATATAGTTCCTTGTTATTGACCATCAAATTAGGAACTGAACACGACTGCACTACATCTGTGGGAAATATTGAATAAGAATAAATGTTACTTCATGTCTTTTGTTTTTAAACCGAAATAATACTTCTTTTACATTTGTGAGAACAAGTTTAAAACCTCTAAAAAAAAGATGTTAGAGTTAGATTTACTCCATAAGAAAAATATTTCCCAATTCTTATTTTTTACACCGACTTTTATTGCATACAAATGGAATACTGTACAACTTCTATACAAAAGATTAGCATTGAAGATTTATCCCAAAGAGAAAAATTGAGTTCCCACAGTTAAAACAGGTATAAATTATTGTGCTGAACAGAAAAACAAAAGCCTTATATGATGCTATGATATGTTGTTATACAATTTATAAGAGGAAGACATTTTTTTTATAATTTACAGTTTTTTCTCTCGACGGTTCAAGATTATCGTGAATACTGTTCAAGAATACCATGAATACGGTTCAAGAATATCGTGAATATCCTCTTTAACCGTTTCTTAAATCTTTGAAGAATTTGTAGTTAGTCCTCGAAAGAAAATTTGAATCTTTCATTTAAAAATTTACATTTTGGAGATCAAGTTGAGTCGCTAATGCTAACACATCGATTCAGCCTGCTTATAAACAACGCCTTGGGCTTAGATTTTATCGCTTCACATGTACATTTTAGCACAATAAAGCACTTTATGTTAGCTTTGTTCGCAAAACTCTTATCAATTTTTGCTTGACAGCGATGAGATCCAGCGTTATCCCAAACAAAATGACCATTATGAAGACATGGAAAGATCCTCCTCCCCCCCTTTAATAAGATAACTAATTGCGCCTATAATTATAAACTAGATATGTATGTATATTGCAATGCTAATACTGAATTTCCTTGATTTATAATTAATCCTCCTATAGTGAATGAAAGGAGTTTCAATGCACATGAGACACAAGTTTACATACTACCGACTCAACTTAATTAATTGTGCTTTCTATGTGGTTTACCTCAAAATTGTTTCATAGATATTGAAAATTTTCGTATGTCTAGATTTACGTAAGAATAATTAAAAAAAGATGATGCTGAAAAAATTCAGTTTTAAAATAAAATATTTGAGATCACATTTTATATCATCGAATCAAAAAATGAACCATATTTAAAAGTCCAAGAAACCATTTTTTTAATCCAGGAAATCTTGAATATTAAAATGTTAAGCTCTGATTAATTGAATGTGCAGGCTTCCAAATGGATTTCTATGTGTTTAGTGTATAAACTTTACGCAGTATCCTGTAGGAGTGAATTAAACAGTCCAATTGCTTTTATGGACCTCTTCTCTTTGTACAGTATAAAACAAAAACAAAAAGTTAGCATATTTAATGATATTTTTTCGTGGATTTTCAAAATTTTACTAAAATCAAAAATTTTTGGAGACAACTTTTTGAAATTCTGAGCATTCATAAATCTTCCCTGGGGTCATGTGAGGTCCCATACAAAAGGAATTGAGTCTTTGCAACAAACTCTGATTTTCTAATCCCTATATCTTAGCAACCAAATGTTATAGACCTTAGATATTTTAAATTATGAATTCTTTTATATCAAATAATCTAAGTTTGAAATTTCAAAGGATTACATCATCAGGTTGCAAAAATATAAGTATTGGAATATTCGATTGTGTGGCGAAGACTCAGTTCCTTTGGGCCTAATCGGTTCAACCGTTTTGACGTTTATGGGGTACAAACTGACAAACAGACAGACAGACAAGCAAAGTATATAGATAGAAGAAGGAATTGAGCCACAGCTCTGATTTTTAATACTGTTTCTTTGTAACCCAATATCGCAGGCTTTAGATATTTTAAACTATGAATTCGATTTTCGAGTAGATCAAGAAATATAATTTAAAAATATTAAAGGCTCACACCATTAGGTTGCAACGAAAAAGTGATTAGAATATTTGAGTTTGTGGCAAAGACTGAATTCCTTTTCAGCGTAAAGTAAGGATACCTTGATTCTATATTGTTATTGTTTTTGTTATTTTTCTGGTTTGTTTCTAAACGTAAACAAATCTGATCTAAACAACTGACTGACTGATACAACTGTTTATCAACAACAATCTTTATTTTTATAGAACAATTTTAATATTTAGTTAAACTTTTTAACTTTTTTTGGGGGAAGAAAACTAAATTTTGATTCATGTAAATTAAAAAAAATGAGGAAGAGGGTTCAAATATCAATATATTCCAATATTTTAAATAGGAACTGTGGCAAAGTAAGTTTCTTTAAACAAAGCTGAATAATCTTACAGAGATATAACTAGATAGGCAAGCGTGCCTTGGTATGATAAACAATCCAATCTAAACTGTCTCTAAAATGGGTAAATATGCATCAGAGTTCAAACTGAGATCGTATTCGTATAGTTTGAGTTTAAGGATACGAATCCTGGCACGATTTTAGAGCTTATATATATATCTATATCTACCTAGAGTGTTCTCTCTCCTTCTCCGGGACGGGTTTAGTTCTGGACGAATGAGCTGGACAAAGGAGAAACTGTCTCTGCACTATTTCAATACAATTCATGCGTTGAGTTGCGGCCTGATTGACGCAGGGGTTTCACTGCCTGGGCGTAGAGATCTCTAGTAACGTATGCACTGGATACCGGCCTGAGACTGGCTTAGTTTCACCTGTTCACAGGGTTTCCTTTCTATCCTGATCCAGGGTTTCAGTTTCAGTTAAACCCTGGATATTGTTTATCCAGGTGTAAAATCGGAAGGAATGATCCTGAATCCAAGTATTTGTATCATCGTGGTTAAACAGATCAAATAATGATAAATAATCTCGTGAGAGAAATCTAACAAGAGATTATAACCGTGAAATATGTTTCTAGTTCCCCGGGTTGGATCTTGTAATCTCTTTCAAGAGAAGTTGCAGGAAGTTATTAGTTACAATGGTAGGAAAGTACCGAAATTGCAAAGACGAATTTTACGGAAAAAGATGACGGGGGGGGGGGTCCTACTTAATTATTCATTATTTTACATAAAACAGATTTTCATCAAAATATCATAATTAAACATAAAAATGTGTAATACACACTTTTTAAAAAAAATGATAAATTTTTTGTTATATTCTACATTGATGTGATCTTAAAAACTCATTTTTCTTAATTTTTCAGATAAAAAGCTTTGAAATCTTTTATGAAACTAAAACATTTGCTTTTTCTATTTTGAGGGTGAAATGAAAACTCGCAAAGTCATACCAGTAATGCCGCACAAGTTTCTTCCTGATGAAGAGGATGGGGACCGGAAGCGCGTGTTTCCTGGGAAGAGGCATGATGAGGAGTTCCGGATTATTGTTCCGGGATTATTAATCTTGTAACATCAAGTAAATATTCCTTGATCTTGCTCTGCTCTCTATTATGCCACCATGAAGATAAAGGAGGGTGGACAATTAACATTCCACAGGGGGGGGGGGGGGGGTTTAATTAATGTATTTCAAACTAACAAGGAAAAGAACTGAACACCTGCCTCAAACTTCAATTCTCTATCCTTATATCTTTGCAACGTGATAGTATAAATTTTGATGTTTCAAAGAAAAACACACATACTGACTATTTGATCTAGCAGAATTTAAAGTTTTGAATATTATTCAAATGTCTACGGCATTAAATTGCAAAAATTCATCGATTATGAAATAAGAGTTCTTTTGGAGGTTTTCGGAAAGCAACTTTCTGCTTTTACGGTTTTGTGATCTATTAAAAGAATTTTTTTATTGAACCGACAATTATGAACTACGATGCCTTTCTTTAATTACTTCTCATAGAAAAATTATCCCAAGTCCAGAATCTGAAGATCTCATATTTTTCTTGTTTTCTCCTCTAGAAAGTTAGAACTTTTGTTTTGTGAATCTCGGATCAAGGATTGATACAACTCATCTGATGCAGATCCTCGGATTAATTTAATTCCTCCTCGATATATTTTAATATGCTTTGATATTCGTTGTGTACATTACAAAAAATTACTTTAAACTCTAGTTATTCGAATTAATGTATTAACTATTTTGCATAAGATAAAATCGCACCCTGATCTCTAATCGTTCTCCTTAAATCTTTTTAATTGAAATGTTTTGTTATTATTATTAAAATTAGGTGGAAAAAATAATCAAAACAGCAAAGAGCTATTTTCTACCTATTTGCTTTATACTTGTACTGTTAATATAATCATCAATTTTGTGATTGTAAACTCTATCTGTATACAGATACATTTATTTTAGCAATAAACTTTATCTTATCTTATCCTGTGTTGGTCATACCCTGCAGGGATAACTAAAATGAAGGGACCGAGCATTGATCTTCACATTAAAAAGTGCCCACACTGGATATCGAGATCAAGGGAACGCTTTCAAATGTTCAGGATAATGTTTTTTTCATCTCGAATCAGTATCGAACGCATGTGATCGAACAGAACTTACTCAGTTCGAACCAGTGCTTCATGTTAAGATTCGGGAGCTTTTAAACATTCATGATTTAGACAAAGAGAATAGAATATATGTTAGAGTGGAATTTAGACAATCCCTCGGTATGAATTTTTTCAGTCCTTTTCAGCCTGAAAGGGAGTTCAAAGTGTACAAATCATGTAAATGTTCACAACTTATATGCAGTAGAGTACATTAATACAGTATATTCCCTAGACTATCCATTTCAATTTCGAATTTTTTATAGCTGTTAAATAAACTTTATAAAATTAATTAGGTGAATAAAAAACATCATTTGATTTATAGTTATAACGGAAAATTATCGTAAAGTGAAAGGCATGGAGTCTATGTGAAATGATCATTGGTCAATTATGAAACCAGCCTATTTCATAATTTGGTTTTCTTTTAATATTAACTTTAGATTTTCTATAAAATGATGTTCCAGGGCCCAAAAGGTTATGTAGCACAAATACGTGAAGTACACCTGCAGTATGGAAACAGTACAACAAAATGGCCGTTTTACACTTTTTTCTAGTAAATTCCACTCTAATATATATTCTATTCTCTTTGGATTTAGATTTTTCCTGCAGCCATGTAGAGGGAGGATTTTTCCAGAGGGGGAGGGGGGGGGGGTTGTGGGAAAATACTCTTCTTACTTCTACGACTCATATATTCAAATTCATGCAGGCAATATCTGCATTAGACTAGCACCTGGCGCTTTTAACAATATCAGGATTAAAGATGGTGGCTGTCAGCACCCACAATCATTTCCAGTTTTTACTTTTAAATCATTTTTACGTATGGCCGTCATATTGTTTACATAGATATATTGTACCTCTGAACAGATATTTTTAACAACTAAACTAATATTTTAGAAATTTGAACAGACATTTTAATTGTTTTCATAGATATTTTGTACCTCTGAACAGATATTTTTAACAACTAAACTAATATTTTAAATATTTGAACAGACACTTTTATTGTTTACATAGATATTTTGTATCTCTGAACATCTCTGATATTTTGAATAGTTTAACAAATATTTTTTAATATTTAAACAAATATTCTAAATATTAAACAAATATTTTTAATATAAAACAAACATTTTTAGTATTTAAACAGATATTTTAAACATTTAAGCAAATATGTTTGTATATTTGAGAAAAACTGCCTGAGAAAAGTCTAATATTTCAGCTGAAGACGACCTTATTTGTCTAAACAGTTTTGCCAGTAAAGATTGTCCGAAAGGGGAAATTTAGCAGTTTTTACCAACGAGGTTATAGTGTGTAGAGTGATGATTTACGCGAATCCTTTACTAATTTTACAGGCCATAAACTATACAGAGAGCGTACTGCATATTTGTTTATTATAAGTTGATTCTGGCCTAACCTATAGTATATATCATTATTAGTAAGCAATTGTAAGTGCACAGGTACAAAACTATCATCCCCCCTGGTTTTTACACACTATTACATTTTATGAATAATCTATAGAAATTATGAATACGGAGATTAGTTTGGATTAATTTGTAGCCATATCATTATATTTTTTTTTTATTTTCCATCATTAGCATATTTGTAAATTATACACGTGTATGTTCTGTCTATGTTCTGGTGTCTAGTGTCTAGTTACATGTCTATGTTCTGGTGTTTAGTGTCCAGTTACATGTCTATGTTCTGGTGTTTAGTGTCTAGTTACATGTCTATGTTCTGGTGTCTAGTGTCTAGTTACATGACTATGTTCTGTTGTCTAGTGTCTAGTTACATGCCTATGTTTTGTTGTCTAGTGTCTAGTTACATGTCAATGTTCTGTTGTCTAGTGTCTAGTTACATGTCTATGTTCTGGTGTTTAGTGTCTAGTTACATGTCTAGTGTCTAGTTACATGTCTATGTTCTGGTGGCTAGTGTCTAGTTACATGTCTATGTTCTGGTGTCTAGTGTCTAGTTACATGTCTATGTTCTGTTGTCTAGTGTCCAGCGCATAGTGTCTTGTATGTAATCTCTAGTGTCTATCTTTTGTGCAGTTTCTAATGTCTACTTTCTGGAGTCTAGTGTCTATAGTCTAATTTCTAGAGTCTAGTTTCTAGTGTCTAGTTTCTTATGTCTAGTTTCTTATGTCTAGTTTCTTATGTCTAGTTTCTAGAGTTTAGTGTTTAAAGTCTAGCTTCTAGAGTCTTTTTTTAAGAGTCTAGTTTCTAAAATCTAGTTTCTAGAGTCTAGTGTTTAGAGTCTAGTTTCTAGAGTCTAGTTTTTAGAGTCTAGTGTCTAGAGTCTAGTTTATAGAGTCTAGTTTCTAGAGTATAGTTTTTAGAGTATAGTTTTTAGAGTCTAGTTTTTAGAGTCTAGTTTTTAGAGTCTAGTTTTTAGAGTCTAGTGTCTAGAGTCTAGTTTCTAGAGTCTAGTTTTTTAGAGTCTAGTTTCTAGAGTCTAGTTTCTAGAGTCTAGTTTTTAGAGTATAGTTTTTAGAGTCTAGTTTCTAGAGTCTAGTTTTAGAGTCTAGTGTTTAGAGTCTAGTTTCTAGAGTCTAGTTTATAGAGTCTAGTTATTAGAGTATAGTTTTTAGAGTCTAGTGTCTAGAGTCTAGTTTCTAGAGTCTAGTTTCTAGAGTCTAGTTTCTAGAGTCTAGTTTCTAGAGTATAGTTTTTAGAGTATAGTTTTTAGAGTCTAGTTTTTAGAGTCTAGTTTCTGGAGCCTAGTTTCATGAGTCTAGTTTCTAGAGTTTAGTTTTTAGAGTCTAGTTTCTAGAATTTAGTTTTTAGAGTCTAGTTTCTAGAGTCTAGTTTCCAATGTTTAGTTTTGGAGTCTAGTTTCTAAAGTCTATTTTCTAGTGAATAGTTTCCAAAGTCTAGTTTACAGTTTACAGTTTCTAGAGTCTAGTTTCTAGGTCTAGTTTTTAGTGTCTTTATCTAGTTTCTACAGTCTTGCATGTAATGTCAAGTGTCTGGTGTCTAGTGTCAAGTATCTAATCTAATTTTAGGCCATCTAGATTCAGAGAAGTATCTCAGTGTATATTGTCTAGCATCTAGTGTCTAGTGTCTAGTGCAATGCCTAATCCAAACCGCGAATATGACCATCTGGTTTCTAAATAGTAAATAGTAGAAAATATCCCGGGGAACCGGAAGGATATGATTCAAAATAACGGAAAAATATTGAGTAAACAGTAATCACGTGCAATCAATACATAAATTGGTTAATATAGTTTCATATGCTGTAAACATAAATTAGTTAATAAAGTTTCATATGCTGTAAACATATATTAGTTAATATAGTTTCATATGCTGTAAACATATATTAGTTAATATAGTTTCATATGCTGTAAACATGTATTAGTTAATATAGTTTCATATGCTGTAAACATATATTGTTTCATTTAGTTGCATGTGGTTCGTGAACAAATATTGTAAAAGGATCGTAAAACAAATGCGAATAAATCAAACAGATTCTCAGTTTTCTGCATTCTATTTTCTATATTTATAATGATTCTGTTGTGGCATGTTTGTATCCTTTTCCTTATTAATATCCTACTTTCTACAAATGTATGTCCTGTACCCTATGTTTATCCCGTATCTTATGTATAAACCGTATCCTATATACATCCTGTACATTGATATGTCCTGTATTCTATGTATATTTGTATCCTCTGTATATCATGTATTCTCTCTGTATATCCTGTATCATATATATATAATGTATCATATATATATATCGGGTATTATATATATCCTGTATCCTCTTTGTATACTGTATCCTCATTATATCCTGTATCCTTTGTATATCCTGTATCATATATGTATATATTGTATCCTATGTGTATCCTGTATCTTATATATACACTTTATCCTATGTATATCCTGTATCCTATGTATACCATATATTCTATGTATACCCTGTATCCTCTCTGTATATCCTGTATCCTCTGTATCTCCTGTATCCTCTGTATCTCCTGTATCCTCTGTATCTCCTGTATCCTCTGTATCTCCTGTATCATCCGTTAATCCTGTATCCTGTATTCTGTATTCTGTATTCTGTATTCTGTATTCTGTATTCTGTATTCTGTATTCTGTATCCTGTATCCTATATACATCCTGTATTCTATATATATCCTATATCCTATATATCCTGTATCTTATACATATCCTGTATCCTATGAGTCCTGTATCCTGGTATGGATGGAGTTGGAGGATGTATCCCGAGGCTGCAAGGGGAGGCTAGTAGAGAACCTCCCTTCAAACCTTTAACACTGATTCCAGTTTTCAGTTTCCACTGTTTAGTTTTTAAACCTGTTACTCCTCCTCTATCATGTTAGAACGAATTATGATTACAAATATCAGTGTACAGCGTACACTGTACAGCGTGATAATGTTTAAAGTTTAAACATATTATTGAGGATCATATAGCTTAAATTGAAGAGTTATAAACCTTTTGCACAATAGTCTTTTTCACATGTTTTCTTTTCTATTTGTACTGTACAATGTGCGGCGTACAGCGTACAAATTACAGTGTACGTATAGAGTAAAATGTACTGCACAGTGTAAATTGTGAAGAGAAAAGTAAACGATACTTGTAAAATATAATTGACCTTTTACACTTTTTTTACATGTGTTTCGTTACAATTGAATTGTACATTGTACAGTGTTCAATGTACATAGATTTGTACATTGTACAGTTAAAAGAATATGAGAAAGTTACAGTTACAAATGAATTGTAACTGTATAGTCAGTAAACCCATGAAATAATTAGGTTTATTGATGAAGAATTTAATTATTCATCTAGTTAATTGTTCCCCGACATTATCCAGACATAGGGACAGTAATTTTATATCGAAATAAAACCTTTAATATCGAAGTTGAACCTAAACCTAGAGAGTTGAATAAAACCTTTAATATCGAAGTTGAACCTAAACCTAGAGAGTTGAATAAAACCTTTAATATCGAAGTTGAACCTAAACCTAGAAAGTTTAACAGAACTTGAAACTCTAAAGTTGAACCTAAACCTAGAGATTTGAATAAAACCTGTAGCATTGAAGTTGTACATAAACCTAGAGATTTGAATAAAATCTGTAGCATTGAAGTTGAACCTAAACCTAGAAAGTTACAGAACATAGAACCTTGAAGTTGAACCTAAACCTAGAGAGTTTAACAGAACATGGAACCTTGAAGTTGAACCTAAATCTAGAGAGTTTAACAGAACTTGGAACCTTGAAGTTTAACCTAAACCTACAAAGTGTAATAGAACTTGGAGCTCTAAAGTTGAACCTAAGAATAGAAAGTTTAACAGAACTTGGAACCTTGAAGTTGAACCTAAACCTACAAAGTTTAACAGATTTTGGAACTCTGAAGTTAAAGCTAAACCTAGAAATTTTAACAGAATTTGTAACCTTGAAGTTGAACCTAAGCCTAGAAAGTTTAACAGAAATGAAACCTCGATATTGAACCAAAACCTGGAAAGTTTAACAGAAATGGGACCATGAAGTTGAACCTAAACCTAAAGAGTTTAATAAAAATATAAATCTTGAAATTGAACCTAAACATAAAAAGTTTAGAAAAACCAGAAACCTTGAAATTGAACCTAAACCTAGAAGGTTTAATAAAACCAGAAACCTCAAAGTTGAACCTAACATAAAAAGTTTAGTAAAACCAGAAACCTTGAAGTTGAACCTAAATCTGAAAAGTTAAACAAACAACATGAACCTAGAGTAAGGAATATACTTGAAACTAGAAATTGATCTTTGCTTACTTAAATCTGATTCTGCAATCACGTAACCTGGATTATACAATAAACAGAAATGCAAGGATCCTAGAATTTTCCTTTCTTGAATCTTTCTAAAAATCAGGGTTGACGGAATATGAATCCTAATTCAGGAAAAAAAACATTGAAGAACTCATAGAGAGATGTGTTAGTTCTGATTCGGGATTTTATGATAAGAATAAAAAGTGTTCAGTCTCCTTTAAACCTTCAGACATTTCCATCTAAGCCAAATCTAGAACCAGGAACCCAAAACTATAAAGCAGGGACATTACAATCTTACATCATTTGAGCCACAGACTAGATATACACAGACTGCTCATAAGCTCTCACTGGATATGCTAAGCAAACCTATAGTTGTACCGGCACGACATGCTACATTTCCACGAAAGGTTTTGGACTGCCATCTAACCGCCACTTGTTGAATGTAATACCCATTCAGTGGTTAAGTTTTACAATTTTTAAAGTAATACTCTAACTTTTAACATAAAACATAAAATTTATGAATTTAGTCTATTTTTGAAGGTTTTGTATTTAGTATCCAAAGGATCCATAAATATCATTGAATAAAAACTTCTGTTTATTGGTCGTGTACTCCAGTTGTACACAATGGAACCTGCTGTGGAAAATATAAAATATTTTTTAGCCTTTAATAGATTTCTTACTCTCTTATCTCTGATTTTAGAAAAAGAACCTCGAACTAAGAACTTCTAAATAAGAACAGCCCCCCCCAGCGGTTTTCATAATATTTTTTGCACATTTTCAAAATTTTTCAAAGAAAAAAAACTTTTAAACACAAATTTAAAAATTTTGATCATTCATAAACCTTCCCTGGGGTCACGTGAGGTCCCACAAAAAATTTGGGCCCGATCGGTTCAGCCGTTTTGACGTTTATTGGATAAAAACAAACAGACAGACAAGCCAAATTTATATATAGATATAATTGTAATCTCCGTTTGTCTGTCTGTCTTTTTGTTTATTTGTCCGATCATAACTCAGGAACCATAGGACCGATTTGCCTCAATTTTTGATTAGGGAACTCAGTAGGACCACGGTAATATGTTCTTAGCTTGATTTTGAAATTCTAACTTAAGTGGGTACACTTTGACAGAAAAAAATAGCTAAAATCCTAATTCACGACAAAGTGCGGGTAAATGGCGGGATTAACTATTACTACACTGGATAGCGCTGGGTTCCCAAACTAGTATTTTATAAAGAGATTGATAATAGATTATATGAATGAATATACAAAACAGTTAAAAGGAGTATAGTAGTGAGTCTCTATGTCCGATTCACAAAGGTACCTTTAAAGCGTTGTTTGATGAAGAATTAATATAACAATTAACAACCAAGATTAATCTTTCAAAATTTATTATTTTTAATTCTGGATTTTCTCTAATCGAGTGACTTGCGTATTGCTACTGCAGATACGATAAAATTATACTATCAGAATAAATCACTTTTCAATGTAGAAAAACGTCGAAATCTTCCACATTATCAATCACCTAAAGGTTCATAGGGTACCTTTGTGTATCGGATAGGCCCCTCTTTAAATAAAAGGTAATTTGAAATTATAAAAATGGTGAAATCAAGTGCGTTATTAAACTATGTTGACATAAGTTGTTGTCGAAGTGGTTCAAGAAGAAAAGAATGCAGGTTTTTACCGATGAATGGAAAAATTGTTTGTGAAAAAAACCCCTAACATTAATATATATGCAGTAATGTTTTATTATACTTAATATTAACTGGTTTCTGTATAGAGAATAAGGTTGTATAATTAGGTTGCTTACTCTCGATGCGCTCCAATGTACGGAAAATTTCCTCTCCTTAGCATAGATAGATAGAATCTGCATATGACGTCACTGATTATAGAGGCGAGAGTGACGTCATATGAGGATTCTATCTATCTGTGCTAAGTTGACGACATTTCCCGTAAACTGGAGCGCATTGAGAGAATGAAACCACCTTCTATATATAAAATTAGCTTGTCTGTTTGTATCCAATAAACGTAAAAACGGCTGAACCGATCAGGCCCAAATTTTGTGTGGGATCTCAAGTGGCCCCAGGGAAGGTTTATGAATGATCAAAATTTCAAATATTTGTCTCCATCAAAATTCGATTTTTATTAAATTTTTGAAAATTTAGTAAATCCACGAATTTTTTTGTTAAAATCCGCGAACTTTCTTTTGTTTTGTTTTACGATGTACACAAGGAGAACATGTTCACAATTGAAATAGAAGATGGGCGCGAAGCGCCCTAAAAGCCTAGTATTATATACTTGGCGATGAATTACTTTAAAGAACTGAGAAAATTTTCGAATCTTTGGCAAGGAGTTCCCTAAACTCATTAAAAAAGAAAACGTTTGATAAAAACAGTAAAGATTATATATACACATGACACTTGCAGGAGTACTTCTGTTAGCAAGGGATAGTAAAGAGAGAAAACGTCATTAGAATTATATATTGTAAATGTAAATCTGGTCCATTTACTCTGTTTCCGAGTTGTTTAATGGAACCTCTTTCTACATTCACTTTACCTCCCCCCCCTCTCCTCCTCATTCACTATTTCATAATCAAACATTACTTACTCCCCCTGTATCCCTACCTACTCCCCCTGTATCCCTACCTACTACCCCCGATCCCTACCTACTTCCCCTGTATCCCTACCTGCTCCCCCTGTATCTCTACCTACTCCCTACCTAATCCCCCTGTATCCCTACCTACTCCCCCTGAATCCCTACCTACTTCCACTTTATCCCTACCTACTCCCCCTGTATACCTACCTTCTCCCCCTGTATCCCTACCTACTCCCCTGTATACCTACCTTCTCCCCATGTATCCCTACCTACTCCCCCTGTATACCTACCTTCTCCCCTAGTATCCCTACCTTCTCCTCCTGTATCCCTACCTTCTCACTCTGTATCCCTACTTTCTCCCCCTGTATCCCTACCTACTCCCCCTTATACCTACTTGCTCACCCTGTATCCCTACCTACTACCCCTGTATCCCAACCTACTCCATCTCCTTTCTAAATCCAACTACTATGTGAATCAGCATCTACCCAACTACACAGTGTTTATCCAACCATAGATTAATAACAATACAGAAAGAACACTAGATGTCGTCGTCTTTTCAAGATTTAGGGTTTTTTTGCTTACAAAAACCACAGAGGCAGAAGCCCAAAGGAGTTATGCACAATGCGCATTCTCTCTCTCTGTTTAGTAATTCAACGCTGCCTGCGCGTAATTCCTTCTGGCTTCTGCCTCAGGGTTATTGTGAACGTAAAACCCATAAATTTTCGAAGACGACATCTAGTGTTCTATCTGTATTGTTATTAATCTATATATATGTTCTATACTCTTCGTTTACAGTACTCGGGGGTGATTTCTGAATATATCTATTTTCATTTAATCAGAAATAGGTTTTAATCAAAAAAACTTAATAAGACTGTAGACACTATTTAAACTGATCTTTTCCGTAATATTTTTTTAAAATGCCAATTGCATATCCGGTTAGAAGAATTTGTTTTCCATTTTACTAATGAAATCTACTGCTCTTTTATCGCATGCAGGATTATATTTTCACAAGAAGACTATTACCGTCTTTTACAGAGCAATATTTCATCATTAATAAACGGTTCCGAGAAAACTGAGTAAAATTTAAGATACAAAACCTCCCCATACACTTGTACTCCGAAAGCGTGCTGCATATTTGATGTTTGTATTATGCGAATGATCATGATATCTTTATATCCTTTATCAGTAAACTGTCCTAATTGTACACTCAGGCTAATATACACGGACAGGTAGCTAAGATCCAGCTTCCCTGTACTCATCCCATTTTAGTATTCCGGTCATTCTATTAATGGTTCATATTCATCCCATTTTAAGAAGTCTGTTCATCCTATTTTCATTCCATTCTATGTATTCTATTAATCCTATTATTGGTACATATTCAATATTCATCCTAATCTTAGTATTCTAGTCATCCTATTATTGGTACATAATCATCCTATTCTTAATATTCGATTTTTCCTTTTATTGGTTATAATTTCATCCTATTCAATGTATTCTATTCATCCTATTATTGGTACCTATTCTTGGTATTCTATTCATCATATTATTGATTATATTTTCATCCTATTCTTAGTGTTCTATTTATTCTATTTTTTGTACGTATCCAATATTCATCCAATTCTATGTATTTTATTCATCTTATTATTGTTACATAATCATCCTATTCTTAGTACTTATCCTATTCATCCTATTATTGGTACTATCTTCGTCTATTTGATTTAAAGACTGAAAGGACAATCATTATGGTTTATACCATTTTTTTCTGTAAATAAAGAGAAATAAGTTTTCTCTCTAAACTAATTTTTCTACTTCTCTCCTTTGGGAATCCCATCTTAATTATACCTTGAGGTTTTATTGAGGAAGCCAAAACCCTCAAAAAAACGAAGAAAGTTTTGTAACCTTTTATAAAGCAACATTCCCCCCACGCTCATAGATATGATTCTATCTACCTATTTGAACTGTTATGGACCACGCTGGATACTTTTGGATGATTATAGATAAGTGGGCCCTAGGTTTTTAGTGAAATTTTCAAATCTTTGCCGGGTGCGTGTACTTTAGGTTTCACTCTGACAAATTTTCATTCTGTTTATCGTTCATTCTTGAAAAATAACTAGTTCCTTAAAAAACTGTCAGAGACAAGTTCAGGGTTCAAAACAGAGTAGAGTATTAGTAAGTGGTGGGCCCTGGAGTAAGAGAAAACAAGATACTATAAATAATATCGTGTAAACATGACATTGCCTCTCAAGACATTAGTAGCATCAAATGCTCCTTGTTTTGGGATTTCCAAAAATTGATCTACCATTTTTTTTACCTTATGAGTTGACTGAGATATTGACAAACTGGTCTAAGATTTAAACTATTAAATACTATCAAGGTTACTAAAATCTTATCTCCGACAGTTTCTTTAATACAAAGAAGGAGGCAAAATTTTACCAAGTTTTAAAAACTTATAATGTTTTTCTATACTCCTTTGACGACTGTTAACTTTACGAAAAACGCAGACAAATTTGAAGTCCAGGGTCCAATGTCTAATGTACTGCATGACACCCAAGCCAGAAAATTACATCAAAGCTTGTCTATGAGATATCCATTCTACTATATATCCATGTTAACCCCCCGCCCCCCCCCCCCCCGGTCACCCTCTTAAGCTATTTTATCCTGAATTATAAGAAGTATGTACTATGTAGTGCTGACTTGCATGATCATAAACAATATATACAGGCATAAACCCTCATAATACAGTAATACAAGATTAAGACATTATTTAGAGAGCTTCGCACCTCTTTTCTCCAGTTTAGATATAAACTTTTTGTTTCTTCCACTCAACAAAGAATTAAGCAGTAATTTCCTTCAATTAACTAACCCTTTAAAAGCATTACAAATTTGAATTATAAATCTGTTTAGTATTGCGCTTAGTCAGTTCTAATCTCGCGGGTGTATCGGCTTTAGGAAACATACTTTTGGAAACAGCTGGTTATAGACGAGCGAATCACTCTAAACTAAACCTGGGTTTAGGGGAACTCACTTTGGGTGTTAATGAGGCTCCAAACCTCTCATAGTAAAAAATTAGGTATTAGTTCCACTTAAAAAGAATATATTTCGGTCTGAGTTGACCCTCTTCAGTTCTTGAGATTTGTTTCTGTCTTGAAGATTTAAAACAAACTCAACTAAATGTCTCAATAATATTATTTTAGATAAAAAATGCAAGATTAAGGTGATGTAAAATGATGCTATATCTTGATTATATGAGTACAACCCTGAAATGTTGAAGTTAAGTGAAAAGGAGAAGTATAACAAGAAACAATGATAAATCTAGGATAATAGTAAAGTGAATAAAAGTTCCGATTAAAGATGGCGGCTAAAGGGTAAAGTACAGTCGACTAGAAATCCTCCAAGAATCCAAGATGGTGGATCTAGGTGGTTACGTCATCATCCTCGTGGAGACTAAGGATAAGAGGGTCAAACTTTACGGTGAGCTAATTCAAACTTTTCCAGGAGTTTGTTGGTTAAAAACAGATAAATTTTAGACACACCTTAGAATCTACAAGGTCTAAATGAAAGAAAATTGATTATTTTTTTAAAATTCATTTATCTTCTGTTAGGGTCAAATTTTGCATAATAGAAAAGGCAAACTTATAAATTTTAACCCAGAACTTTGGAGGATGGAAAGAATTTATGAAATGTCGTCTTGACAATTTTTCAATGGGGTTTCTCACTATTATACTTTAATCTCAGTAATTGTGAACAGAAATAAAAAACCATTAAATATGCGGAACAGTATGAAAGAGCTCCATAAAATTATTCAACCTTAATTTTTCATAAGTCACTTGTAAAGCCAAAAAAACATTTACTGACCAAATTTTACAATATTTGTTCCAGAATAATTATTTTAACTAATAAACCAGCAGAGTTTTAAAGAGAACAAATTAATATATATATCTACAGTATATATATACACATCTACAGTATATTTATATCTGCAGTATATAAATATATATATCTACATTATATACTATATATACTGTACAAAAAAGTCACAACTTTTAAAGTAATATCTTTGGTATCTGGAATGCATGCCATTTGTTAGAAAATTAAATTTTTTGAATTCTACATAATTTTAAATAAAAAGATTTTCGTTTTTATCCCAAAGGAATTGAGTCCTTGCCACAAACTCTGATTTTCTTATCCCTATATCTTTGCAACCCGATGTCGTAGACCTTGAATATTTCAAACTATGAATTCTGTTAGATCGAATAGTATGTTCTAAATATCAAAGGTTTTCACCATCAGGTTGAAAAAAGAAAGGGATTAGAAAATTAGAGTTTGTGGTTATAATTCAATTGGTTTATAAATCAGTATTTAATAAGCGTTAGAAAGGTTCAAAATCAAGCAAGTAATCCTGTGCTTAATGGAGCTGTGTAATGTATGGATCACGGATGCTCATCGAGAAAAATTCTGCTTATTTAAACCAATTTATAATATAAAAAAATGTTTATTATTTTTGCTAAAAAATGACTTGCACAATAGGCATATTAACAGAAATAAACAATTTTTAAGAGAGAAAAACGACATTATCTTCAACATCATTAATAAGATAAATACAGGGTCCCTTAAAATTTCAACCCGGATCGGGAAATATTTTCAAAATGTTGATTTCCAAAAAAAATCCACACGTTCGCTTTTATAAGGTGTTTAAACGCTGGAGTGAATGTGAGTTTAGTTAAACCGAACTACTCTGCTTTAACTTTTAGAGATAACTTTCTTTTTAGAAAACCTTGGTTCAAGATGATTTAAACTCCACGAGTCTGTAGAAAACTATTAAAATTGAAATATAAAACCTTGGTTCAATATTATTTAAACTCCACGAGTCTGTAGAAAACTATTAAAATTGAAATATAAAACCTTGGTTCAATATTATTTAAACTCCACGAGTCTGTAGAAAACTATTAAAATTGAAATATAAAACCTTGGTTAAATATTATTTAAACTTCATGAGTCTGTAGAAAACTATTAAAAAATTGAAATAGAAAACCTTGGTTCAAGATTATTAATATATTAAAAAAGATAAGAGTAGCGTTATTTTCTTTACTAGCGTTTTATCTGGTAGCGTTTAATGAGTGTAGCGTTTTATGAGGTAGCGTTTCATATGTGTAGCGTTTTTTGAGGTACACCAAAATTAAAGTAGAAAACCTTGGTTCAACCTTTTATAAAGTCTGTAGAAAACTATAAATAGAAAACTCGAAAATAAATCCTAATCTTCCAGTGAATCCACTCCTCTGCCAAAGTATAAACAGAAAAATAAAGTTTCAATTGAAGATAGAGTTCAAACCAAAACAATTCCATCAATACAGTTTATAGAATATATTAGATATCCAGGTTTTCAGGTATTATTTATTGGTTTCAAGCCACCATATCGCAATTTAAAAAAAAAAATTTGGATAAAAAAATTGAGTCTATACCACAAACACAAATTTTATAATCCCTATATCTTTGCAACCGGATGAAGTACACCTTTGATATTTCCAACTTAGTTTATTTGATCTAACAGAATTGATGTTTGAAACATCAAAGGTCTACGACAATTTGGTTGGAAAGATACAGGAATTATAAAATCAGAGTTTGTGGCAAAGACTCGATTCCTTTCCAAAACTTTTAAATCAACAATTTCTTCCACCTTTCTTTTCTAGTTTTTATCAAACCGCGGATAAATCTTTTTCTGTTGAACCTTTTTATATATCCTTCATGGAAATTTCCAGGGATGTTTTTACGATTAACTAATATTGGAAAACTTTAGTTCTATTGCTCCAGGTGTTATTGTTACAGTTGATTGTAAAAGTGTATTTCCTATGTTAACAAGTACTGTTCCACAAACAGCTGTCTCATATTTCTACAGAAGAACTTGGTTTTCTGATTCTTATATCTTTGCAACCTGATAATGTAAACCTTCAAACTTAGATTATTTGATCTAATAGAAATCATTGAAATATTTGTATAACATCGCGCACTGTGTTAAGGAATTGAGTCCTTATCACAAACTCTGATAATATATCCATATATCTTTGCAACATGATGGTGTAACCTTTGATGTTTCAAACTTAGATTATTTGATCCAACATAATTCACAGTTTGAAATATCTCAGGTCAACTACAATTGGTTCCAAAGATAAAGGGATTAAAAAATCATAGTTTGTGGCAAAGACTCAATAACTTTTTTCGCTTTTTATATTTACATAATATTACCGATCAATGGACACCAATTCGAGGTCTGGAATCGATTCTTTTTGAAAAGTAAATCAAAATTGTATAATTCGATAATTTAATAGCATAAGTATGAATAATTAAACCTTTACCAAAATAGCCTAGACATCTCGATGTCTTAAATTACCATTAAAAAGCCTAAATCAGAGAACTATTACTTCATAGTATATTCATTCAATTACTTAATAAAATAACTAAAAAGTGTTAAAATAACAAAAATAAATTTGATTGTACTTTTTACTTTATTATTTTTGACTTCGTTTATGTATCACTTTCATTCTACATAACCCATTGTATGGCTTGACATGTTTAATAATGTCTCCTTATTTTTGTATTATAATTTAAAGTTTTAAAAAGATTTAAAATAAAAAAATTGTCGAAGAGCGAGCAGTGAACATGTATTTTAAGAAGATAAATAGATCGCTTCAATTCGAAGTTTATTTAATTTTAATTTAAGATCTTGAAAACTACAACACAACTCCTTTCTTAAACTGTTATCAATAATAAAAAATATGTCTTAAAATTCTAATATGCAATAATAATAATAAGATGAGAAATCTTAGGTCGCAAAGTTGCATTATTTTTCCGAAGTAGTAATCTCTGTTTGTCTGTTTTTATGTCCGATCATAACTCGGGAATGTTCTTAGATTGGGTTATAAGTTAAGTGGGTTGACTTTTATAAAGAAAATTTAGTTTCCACGCTACTACTAATAAATAACAGGAATTGAGTCTTTGCCAAAAACTCTTATTTTTAAATCCCTATATCTTTTCAACCTGATGGTGTAACCCTTTAATATTTCAAACTTTGAAATATTTGAAATTTTTGATCCAACAGAATTCATAGGTTGAAATATCTCAGGTCCACGATATTGGGTTGCAAAAATATAGGGATTAGAAAATCAGAGCTTGTGGTAATTTCTTCACTATTTTCTAGTTAATTTGAGCAGAGCTTGAGATTGAACAACATTGTGTCCTAACTTCATGTGTCTCTAGGTTCCCCCGCAGACAAGGCTGAGCTGGAGGTTGCTGATGAAATCCTAGAAATCAATGGGAAATCTTTAAACAATTCATCTCATTCTCAAGTTATAACACATATTCATAATGTGAGTATCATATTAAAAAATTTAAGTAAATTTCACGTTAGATCAAGTTCCTACACTCCTCTTTCAAATAAGCAATTGAGAAGAACAAAAAAGTTTTGAATTTTTACTGTGTATTGTGCAACTAAATACAATGATAACCACAAAACTTTGGAATAGGCAGACGATTTTTAGACTTTAAATAGTCCAATAAACATGAGACACAGCAATTTTAGTTAATAAGTGATTTAATATGTTATTACTTAAAATGTTTGATTTCCTAACAACATCAAATACATGTAGTTATTACTTTAATGTCGTCTTCATATTTCACAATTTTCTGGTTCTCACTGTTTATCTGTTTGTTTTAGTGCTTGTGCGTTAAATCAATAATAAAACAACTTTATAAAGTCTAAAAGGATACAGTGACCTTTTTATTCTGTCTAAATTATAGTCGGGGTCATTAATATGTGTAAAAATAATAAAGATTTTTGTTATTATTATTATCACAATGAGGACAAAATAAAAAAAATGAGAATTATTTTCAAATCAAAATCCATGATTTAAATTAATTTCAGTGTATAAAGTCCAGAACAATATGTTTATATATTTCAGTGTATAAAGTCTAGAACAATATGTATATATATTTCAGTGTATAAAGTCCAGAACAATATGTATATATATTTCAGTGTATAAAGTCCAGAACAATATGTTTGCGTGTAAAACGAAGAACGGGAAGCAAGCTAGGTGAACCTTTAACAATCTAATAAAATAAAATATTAAATATTTGAAGTAAATAATCAAAAATTCAATCTTTAAATGTAAAAAAATTTTGGTCATTCATATTTTATTTAAAAGGAGAAAACTTTTAGTTAAAACATTCTTCGTTTTATCTGATAGAAAAGATGAAATTGCTTAAAATGTAACTTTGATTAAATTAATTTTATTTAAGAAATTTAATTTAAAAAATAATCTGATGAAGACGGGGATGTCAAGAAACCAGTAAAAGTTCTATAAATTTAATTACACTTCCTTCGTGTTAATATAAAGTTCGTAGATTTCTTTAAAATGTCCTTTTCTCCCTGATAATTAGTTTCCTAATTAGTCTCAGCCGTCCAAACAAACTATAATAATAGAAACAGAATAATAATAATATCTGTACTTTGGGATTAATTTCTTATAATGGCGTGTGACATATTCAAATAATTTCACTTCCTGGAAAAAAGTTTTGATTCAAGCTTATGATAAAATTATAAAGCTATATGTTGAAAACATAATCTAAAAGATGTATTTTAATAACATGTAATATGATATATACAAATAGATTTAAGGAATTTTCTATTGCTTAAATATTTATTTATTTAAATTTTTTACTAAATCTATTTAATATTCCCCTTTTCTTTTTTCAGGAATAATATTTATATTAAAAAGAAAATGAAAAAAGTAAGATTAGAGAAAATTCTAAAAAAATATTCTTTTCATCTTTCCACCATTTTTTAGTGTTGATATATTTGATATGGTTCAACCTTTTATAAAGTCTGT